>NW_012119487.1:3316879-3335056 GCF_000951035.1 Colobus angolensis palliatus | reverse complement strand
CATCAGAGTGAACAGGCAACCTACAGAATGGGAGAAAATTTTTGCAATCTACTCATCTGACAAAGGGCTAATATCCAGAATCTACAAAGAACTCAAACAAGGACAGACCATATGTTAGGTTATAAAACAGTCTTAAAATGTTTTTAAAAATTAAAATAGTACCAAACATCTTTTCTGACCACAAGGGAATGAAACTAGAAGTCAATAACAAGAGGAATTTTGGAGCTGTACGAACATAAGGAAACTAAACAATATGCTTCTGAATGACCAGTTGATCAATGAAGAAATTAAGAAGGAAAGTGAAAAATTTCTTGAAACAAATGATAATGGAAACACAACATATCAAAACCTATGGATACAGCAAAAGTGGCACTAAGAGGGAAACTTATATGAGCCTGATCAAAAAAGAAAAAAAAAAACTTCACATAAACAACCAAACAATGCATCTTAAGTAACTAGAAAAGCAAGAGCAAAACAAATTCAAAATTAGTAGAAGAAATAATAAAGATCAGAAGAGAAATAAATAAAATTTAAAAGATGAAAACAATACAAAGATCATAAGATAAAACAAAAGTTAGTTCTTTGAAAAGTTAAACAAAATGGACACATCTTTAACCAGACTAAAAATAAGAGAGAGGATCAAAATAAATAAAATCAGAGATGAAAAAGGAAACATTATAACTGATACCACATAAATTCAAAGGATCATTAGTGGCTGAACAACTATATACTATAAATTGGAAAACCTAGAAGAAATGGACAAATTTCTAGACACATACAACCTACCATGATTGAACCAGGAAGAAATCCAAAATCTGAACAGACCAATAACAAGTAATGAAATCAAAGCTGTAATTAAAAATCTCTTAGTAAAGAAAAGCATGGGACTCAATGACTTCACTGCTGATTCCATGAAACATTAAAAGAATACCAATCTTACACAAACTAATCCAAAAAAATACAGGAGGAGGGAATACTTCCAAACTAATTCTATGAAGGCAGTATTACCCTGATACCAAAACCAAACAAAGACACATCAAAAACAACAAAACTACAGGCCAATATCTCTGACAAATACTGATGCAAAAGTCCTAAACAAAATACTAGCAAACGCAATTCAATAATACATTAAGGAGATTGTTATCACGGCCAAGTAGAATTTATTCCTGGAATGAAAAAAAAATTGCTCAACATAAACAAATCAATCAATATGATACATTGCATGAAGAAAATGAAAGAAAAAAACCACATTATATTTTCAATTGATGCTGAAAAACTTTTGATAAAATTAAATATTCCTTCATAGTAAAACTCTTAAAAAACTGGATATACCAAAACAGCATGATACTGGTACTAAAACAGAGATATAGACCAATAGAACAGAACAGAGCCCTCAGAAATTATACCATACATCTACAGCCATCTGATCTTTGACAAACCTGACAAAAACAAGAAATGGGGAAAGGATTCCCTATTTAATACATGGTGCTGGGAAAATTGGCAGCCATAAGTAGAAAGCTGAAACTGGGTCCTTTCCTTACTCCTTATACAAAAATTAATTCCAGATGGATTAGAGACTTAAATGTTAGACCTAAAACCATAAAAACCCTAGAAGAAAACCTAGGCAATATCATTCAGGACATAGGCATGGGCAAGGACTTCATGTCTAAAACACCAAAAGCAATGGCAACAAAAGCCAAAATTGACAAATGGGATCTAATTAAACTAAAGAGCTTCTGCACAGCAAAAGAAACAACCATCAGAGTGAACAGGCAACCTACAGAATGGGAGAAAAGTTTTGCAATCTACTCATCTGACAAAGGGCTAATATCTAGAACCTACAAAGAACTCAAACAAATGTACAAGGAAAAAACAAACAACCCCATCAAAAAGTGGGCAAAGGATATGAACAGACACTTCTCAAAAGAAGACATTCATACAGCCAACAGACACATGAAAAAATGCTCATCACTGGCCATCAGAGAAATGCAAATCAAAACCACAATGAGATACCATCTCACACCAGTTAGAATGGCAATAATTAAAAAGTCAGGAAACAACAGGTGCTGGAGAGGATGTAGAGAAATAGGAACACTTTCACACTGATGGTGGGACTGTAAACTAGTTCAACCATTGTGGAAAACAGTGTGGCGATTCCTCAAGGATCTAGAACTAGAAATACCATTTCACCCAGTCATCCCATTACTGGGGATATACCCAAAGGATTATAAATCATGCTGCTATAAAGACACATGCACACATATGTTTATTGTGGCACTATTCACAATAGCAAAGACTTGGAATCAACCCAAATGTCCATCAGTGACAGACTGGATTAAGAAAATGTGGCATATATACACCATGGAATACTATGCAGCCATCAAAAAGGATGAGTTCGTGTCCTTTGTAGGGACATGGATGCAGCTGGAAACCATCATTCTCAGCAAACTATCACAAGAACAGAAAACCAAACACTGCATGTTCTCACTCACAGGTGGGAATTGAACAATGAGATCACGTGGACACGGGAAGGGGAACATCACACACTGGGGACTATTGTGGGGAGGGGTTTGGGAGGAGGGATGGCATTGGGAGTTATACCTGATGTAAATGACGAGTTGATGGGTGCTGATGAGTTGATGGGTGCAGCACACCAACATGGCACTTGTATACATATGTAACAAACCTGCACATTGTGCACATGTACCCTAGAACTTAAAGTATGATTAAAAAAAAAAAAACTGGATATAGAAGAAACATACCTTAACATAATAAAAGCCACATGCAAAAAAACCACAGGTAATATCATACTGAACAGGGAAAACCTGCAAGTCTTTCCTCTAATACCTGGACATGTGAAGGATTTCTACTATCACCTCTGTTATTCAACATAGTACTGGAAATCCTAGCAAGAGCAACCAGACAAGTGAAAGAAATAAAGGAAAATTGGAAAGGAAGAAGTCAAATTATCCTTGATTGCAGAGGATATAATCTTACATTTGGAAAAACCTAAATACTCCACCAAAAAACTATTAGTACTAATAAACGAATTCAGTAAAGTTGCAGGATACAAAATCAGTATACAAAAATCAGTAGCATTTCCATATGCTAACAGTGAACAAATCTAAAAAAGAAATTTAAAAAGTAATACCGTTAACAACAGCCACACATAAAATTAAACACCTAGGAATTAACCAAAGAAGTGAAAGATTGCTATAATAAAAACTACAAAATACAGATGAAAGAAATTGAAGAGGACTATGGAAAGATATTCCATGTTCATGGATTGGAATAATCAATATTGTTAAAATGTCCATATTATCCAAAGTAATCTACAGTTTCAATGCAACCTCTATCAAAATACCAATGACATTCTTCACAGAAATAGAAAAAAATCCTCATATTTATATGGAACCACAAAAGACCCAGAATAGTTGAAATCATCCTAAACAAAAGGAACAAAACTGGAAGTATCACATTATCTGACTTCAAATTATATTACAGAGCTATAGTAACAAAAACAGCATAGTAGTGGCATGAAAACAGACACATAGACAATGAACAGAATAGAGAACTCAAAAACAAATCCACACAGCTACAATGAACTCATTTTTGACAAATATGCCAAGAATATGCCCTGAGGGAAAGATCATCTCTTCAACTGAGACTGGGAAAACTAAATATCCATATGCAAAATAATGAAACTTGACCCATATTTCTTGCCATGTACAAAAATCAGATCAAAATGGACTAAAGAATTTAATCAAAGACCTCAAACTATGAAACTACTACAAGAAAACATTGGAGAAACTCTCCTGGACATCAGTCTGAGTGGAAATTTCTTGAGTAATATCCCACAGCACAGGCAACCAAAGCAAACATGGACAAATGGGATCAGATCAAGCAAAAAAGCTTCTGTACAGCAAACAAAACAATAAACAAAGCTAAGAGACAATCCACAGAATGGGAGAAGATATTTGTGAACTATCCATTTGATTAATAACCAAAATATATAAGGAGCTAAAACAACTCTATAAGAAAAAAAATCTAATAATCTGATTTAAAAATGGACAAAGGGTTTGAATGGACATTTCTAAAAGAAAACATGCAAATGTCAAAGAAGCATATAGAAAGGTACCCAACATCACTGATCATCAGATAAATACAAATCAAAATTACAATCAGATGTCATCGCACCCCAGTTAAAATGTCTTATATCCACCAGACAGGCAATCACAAATGCTGATGAAGATGTGGAGAAAAGGGAACCTTCCTATACTGTTGGTGGGAATGTAAATTAGTACAACCACTATGGAGAACAGTTTAGAAGTTCCTCAAAAACTAAAAATAGAACTACCATATGATCCAACAATCCCACTGCTGGGTATATACCCAAAAGAAAGGAAGTCAGTATACTGAAAAGATATCTGCATTCCCATGTTTGTTGTAGCACTGTCCACAATAGGCAAAATTTTGGAAGCAACCTAAGTATCCATCAACAGATGAATGGATTAAAATGTGGTACTTATACACAATGTAGTACTATTTAGCCATTAAAAAAAAAAGGATGAGATCCTATCATTTGCAACAACATGGATGGAACTGCAGCTCATTATACTAAGTGAAATAAGCCAAGCATAGAAAGACAAACATCACATGTTCTCACTTATTTGTGGCAGCTAAAAATTGAAGCAATTGAACTTATGGAGATAGAAAGTAGAAGGATGGTTACCAGAGGCTGGGAAAATTCAAAACAAAATGAAAATAAAAAACTTGACCTAGATCACATAGCCAGCAAGAGGGACAAGTGGGCTGACCCTAGATCCAGTCTAAGTACAAAATCCATGTGTTGCATTGCTAGGCTATGCAGCCTGGGCTAGGGGTCAGTTTGCACATAATTTCCATGGGAAACAACTATTGAGTGCTCACCATGTGTCAAACATTTTGCACCTTTTAACTCACTTAATCTTTAAAATACTTTCTGAGATAGATTTTTTTATTATTTCCATTGTATGTATGAGGAAACTGAGGCACAGAGAGTTTAAGTAAATTTCCCAAGGTTGCACAGCTAGTAAGTGGTGGAAACAGATTATTAAATCATACTATCTAGCTCAAGACTCCAGATGTTTAACCTTTACCTTATACTGCTTCTGTGTGGGAGAGATTACCTAACAGAATATCATCAAAGTTTTCTTCTGAGCACAAAGTGTATTAAAAAAAATACCAGTTTCTTTCTTTAAAATCAGCCCTTCTCTTAAATTGACTAAGGGGTATAATATTCCAATAAGAGAATACCCCTACACCATTTCCAAGGTCTGACACAGGGACTGACAATCAACAATCCTCCCCCTAGCAGTCACCATGGCCTTATCTCCTGCCTTCCTCTCCAAAATTCCTCTACCAGCCCATGAAGATATCCCTTGAAGATCTCTTTCCTGCTCCCTCAGTCCTTAAGTGTACTTAGCAGCAATCCTTGACCCTATTAACATAAGAACCACTAGGAAATGGGCATTCAGCCCACACAGGATGACTGCTGTCTCCTCACTTACCCCACTTTGTCACACCATCCTTTCTCTGGCCTGGAGCCTGTTCATCTAGAAAAGGAACAGCTCACTCAGAACAAGAGCCACAGCCTGGGAGGGACAGTGACCAAATGGGAGGATTTTCGTATGAATAAGATGACCTTCAGGTTTTCCTGCGTTTTCTCATCCCATCATCTTTACCCAGTGTTTTCTTCAGTGAGCACGTTTCTTAATGAGAAAACAGTCCTGCTTTCTCTCCCCGGAACGGCCACAGTGCAGGAAACCACACACTGACCTATATGCAAAATTGACCTTGACATATGTGGTTTAGAAATGTACCAGTTAAGCAGGGGTTGGGTTACTAATCTTAGCAATATCACTGGACTGTTTTGCTGGTTTTTCATGAGAATTTTAGAGATAGAAGGGGTTTTTCTTCACTGGGGTGTGGAGGAAAAAGAAGAAGGAAGAAGGGGAATTATCTGTGACATTCACCTCTCACTCTACCAGATGATTGGTAAAATAATGTGAAAGGATACCACTGAATAGTATGAACAGTTCTGGCCCCCAGAATTGACAGAATTACTATTATGTCATATTCAAAGACACATTGGATTATTTTTCCTCCAAAACACCTACATTATGCCTATAAAAGATTCTCAATAGGTAGAAAAATTACTACTGACTTTTGTTTGTTTCTATGAATTGCATAGATGTACTTTTGCTCCCTACTTTCCAGGCTAGACTATGAGCTCCTTGAAGGAAGAAACTCCTTCATAATTCTGTTGCATAGTCCATTATATATTTCACAATTCTGGGCATATTATAGGAATCCACAATCAAAGATCTCCTAGAAGAATCTAGGAGAAATAGATGCCATCAAGAGTACACCTTCCTCAGAGTACTTGGGCTAACTCAGAACCTTGTCAGATTTTCAGGAGTACAAGCTATTGGTTTGTTAAGCTATCCTGAGATGGAAAAATGCTTGTGTTTGGGGCTTACTGTAAGAAAAGGGAATCTGACATCAGCCTCTTAAAAAAAGACATTTAATTGTACAAGAATTATAAGTGAATGAATAAACTAAGGTATGTGTACCCTTTGTCTCTCAGAGAATTCTGGGTTTTTGGTAATGCTTGGGATATATACCACATTCTTAAGGCCCAAAAGAAGTTGAGAGTAGTAAACATCAACTATCACATCCCACGTCTTTTTAAATAAAAAACTCTAACATTTGCACATAATTTTATATTTTTCAGTCTTTTCATGAATCCATTTTCAAATTTGAGTTCATATTGATTTTATGGGTTAGGGCAGGGAAACACACACAGAGAGAAATTGATTTCTCAAATGTCAAAAAGTTCAGAAAAACTAAGATAAAAATCTTAATGCAGTATTTTTCCTTCACAGTCATCCACGTCATTTGCAGACATTCCTTTAGGCAATCTATTGAAAATAATACCTTGAGCATGAATTTCAGCTTACAGTTTACAAAGCACATACATTATGTCATTATACATACCATTATACATGGTATGTCACTATACAACTCTAGTTGTGTTAGCTCATTCCGGTCACATTAAATCCTGGTTGTAGTAAATCCCCCCAGACTCCAGTGCATTTTATTTCTTTTTTGACTGTGGTCATTCTTGACTGTGGTCCACAACTTCCAATTTGTCACCTTCAGTTTGTTTATGATATGAAGAAGATTTTCTATTTTCTGACTTTGTGTCTCATCAAGTTGTTTGCTTTTACTCAAGTTATCTTCCACTTGTTTAGACCAATCTGAGTGGGAGATGTGTGTGTATGCATGTGTGTGCATGTGTGTGTGCATATGTACATCTGTTTTGACAACCATGTAGAATCTGTTTATTTAGTTTTTGGCTTATTTATTATTTTTCATCTTACCAAAATCTGGATTGTACATGTAGTATCAACACATTTGTGTGTTAGATTTTCATCCTCCAAGGATTTTTTTTAAATGGTTCTGTATTAGAGTTACCCAAAAGCAGACACTGAAACAAGCAGTTGGGTACAAGCAGTTTATTTTGAGAGGTGATGTAAGAAACACAAGTGGGAAAGTCGGAAAAATGAAACAAGGAAAAGAGAAAAGCCGATAAGGAATATATTAACAAGTGGGTTATCAGTGTGGGCAACTGGGGCTGAGCTCTCCCGGGCACCTTATGAGAAACCATATGTAATGTGTGTCCAGAATCCTACTCCGCATTCCCCAACACACACAAACACTTCTGGATAGCACTTGCTTGTTTTGATGGCTGATCTCAGAGATGAGGAACAAGGCTAATGTCAGGAATCCAGATGGTGCTCATATTTGTCACAAAAGACTCTCTAGCATGAGCTCATTGGTCTAAACAAAACTTTGCCAGAACTAGAAAAAGTTCACTTCTTCCCTCAGAACCTAAATGTCTCACATGTGATGGAAATAGTCAATTTTCTGACCGATGGACTGAGATCTCCCTCTTCTTAGACTCAGTCTTCATATGGTGAGGCAAGCCAACATCAAGATCAGAGAATTATTAAGGGCAACTTAGCGCCAACCTCAAGTGCAATACCACTTGAAAATAAACTCAAAATGGAGTAAATCTAACAATAAACTTAGCAAAGAGCCTCTTTACAAAGTTTGGCTGAAAGGAAAGTAGCCTGCTCTGTCCCAGTTTGGGCAAAGTTTTCTAGATACCTGTGAGCTCATGCTCGAGCTTCTGCCTGACGACATGAGCACAATCTGGGTTTCCGACACTGGGCTTTTCCCTGACATATGAGATCATAAAGGATGATATAGGGCAATAAATTTAGTCATTTCTAGTACCTTTCACAGATACATTATAATCTTGGGAAACGTTGCCTTGTTTAGGTCTGTGAGTAGTTGAGTGATATCCTATATCACCTATAGATCCTTATCTGAAGTTCCTTCTGCTATTGGAGAACGTATTTATTCTAATGACATAACTGAAGATGAAGCTGAGAATCTTGAAGCTTTCCTTTTTGGCAGCTACGCTGGTTTCTGTTTGGAGACTGTCATTTATGTACCCCCTTGTGGAGCTGTAATCTTACCGCAATATCTCATTGTCACATTAACATATGCACCATACAACATAAATGTCAACTCTTAGGGGAAAACATATCTGACAAAAAGCATCAAAATAAGAGAAAAATACTGACAAGAAGACAAAAAATTTTTCCTTCCAGAATTAACCAGAAAATGGTAACAAAGAAAGTAAACAGACGCTAACATTTACACATAAAAGGGCTTTGCCATGTGATGTAATTGAAGGCATTGCAGGAAAATACATAAGTGCAAGTTCTCCCTAGAGGACCCTAGGTTAGTGACCCACTGTTTCTGTTTCTGTTTCTGTTTCTGTTTCTGTTTCTGATTAAGAACTGAGTCGCAATGTACCAGGTAAGGTATTTTTCACAAGCACCTCATATAATCTTCATGAGAAATTAATCCAGTATTATTGTACTAAATTTACATATGATAAAATGAAGCTCAGAAACATTAAATGATTCGGCTAAGGTCACACAACCAGAAAGAGGCAAAGCTGGGACTGTCAGGAACTCAGCTGAGAGAGAGAGAAACAGAGACAGAGACAGAGACAGAGAGCTGAGTGGCCAGGTATCAGAGCAGCCTATTAAAACAACCAGTCAAAAATGACAGGATTCAGCTTTTAATCACATGCTGCAATGGCATAAGGAAGAGGCTAAAACTGGTGGAGGCACTGACTCCCCCGTTCCATTTTTCCCAACAGAAAGGCACACCAATGAAGAGTCAGATGGATCATCACAGACATGAGAAGAGGAGTGCTAGGGAAGGAAGAGGAGAAGGGCTAGCAGCGGGAAGAATCCTGAGTATTGAGTCAGAATGTAGAAGTGTCTTCAAGGTTTTTCCCTCCTCCTGCATAAGATGCTTTCAGCAGAGGAACCTGAAGAATGCCTCTGTCAGTGGTGTCAGAGACCTTGGAATGAAGGTTCCTGGGTTAGGAAGGTAAATATGTGAAAGAGCATGATTGGCTGGAGGACCTGAGTCCTTGACTGCCACTCTCTCCTGAGGCTGCAGTGCATTGGCTGTGAAGTCTAGTGTGGGGAAGGCAGCTTTCCCCACAAGGCCTGCCAGGCAAAGCCATTGTAGTTGCTTATGGTCAGGCCTGAATATGCACACATGGATTTTAACCAGGTGCTGAACTCTTCAGGGATTTCTTCTGAGGACTTGAGATTGTAGTTTAATTTCATTCCCGCTGCACTGGGACTAATTCCCACACATGAGGACACCATCTCTTTGTGTCTGTCCAGAATGGCATAAGCAGATTACTACTCAAGTTGTCACAGAAATATTTTATATATGAGTACAAGAAAAGGAAGAAAAAAGGTAGAAGAGGAAGCAAAATGGCAGAAGTGTTTTTTTTTTTTAGATTTGAGAACAGTAATGGTTATTACGGTGAATTAAGGATAAATAAGCAATTGTTTAAAAACTTTCTTTGTCATGGTTCCAGATACATCACTCTCTTTATTTCTTCCTCCCAATTTCAGATCTTTTAAATCTTAACCCAGTGTACCAATCATGAGGTAACTGGTAATAATTCTTAAGTGAAAAAATATTCGTATAACATGAAATTTAGATCTTCCTATGTTTGTAGAACATACTGAATTCATGTAGAATTCATTAATTCCTCTCACTCTTTGATGGATACATGACAGTTAAGCTTCCTGAAGTCTACTTTGATAACTGTCAAGTAGCCAACCCTCACTGAGAATCATGCCTTGTAAATTTTTCCCTAAATTCTTCCTTTTTTAATCACTTCCTTATGAAAAAAAAATTATCTTCTGGCTATTTGAAATGATAGAGAATAACACTGAATATTTAAAATGTTATCAGATAAAAGATCCAACTTGAGTTCAGCTCTAAAACTATAAGCTCTTCATTGGCTTATTTTATCTTCCCAAGGCTATTATGCCAACCTCACATCTTTTCTGATCCTCTACCCCTGAAGATTATAGTCACTTCTCAGTTGCTTCACTTCCAAAATAACATTCCTTTAAAAATCACAGTTGCTTCACTTACAAAATAACATTCCTTTAAAAATCACAGTCAGCAAGGACTTGTGAGAGATTGTGTAGCCCCTCTGAAGTCCATAAAAGTAACAGTAAAAATTATTTGCTGCTACATGGGTAAAGACAGCATTTGAATTATCTTCTTTCAAATAGAGATATCCTTCAAATGGAAAATTAGAGTAACCTTGCCTCACTCTGACTACCCTCACACCCAAATTCAGCTTATTAGAAAGAAGCCAGTAAGGCAAAGGGAAGAGAAGTTTGCATCGCCACAATCTTCTTACATGTAGTGAGTTACTAGTAGGTTGGTGCAAAAGTAATTGTGGTTTTTGCCACTTTATAATACAAAGTGCTGAATGCGAGGGATGTGTGTGTGTGTGTGTGTGTGTGTGTGCGTGTGTGTGTGTGTGTGATGTAGAGAAATAGCCATTAATATAAGATGGCCATTGAGAGCCATAATGGTATCAAGACATGTTTAAGTTTGCTTATGGCTTTGCTCCCCCTTCCTATAGGATCCTGTCTCTGTACTTGAGCCAGCCAATTAAGAGTCAGCTTGTTGACACACGTTAAATATGTGGTAATAAAGAAATGAGAAGAAAATAGTTTGCACAGTCCGAGTCAACTCTCACATTTCAAAAGAGAAACAAAGAATGCACTGGCCATATGTAATCCAAATCCTCCCACCTTACTTCTCAAATAAAAGCAGATAGCTGTCACATAAGTAATGCCCTTCTCTCAAAGACTATTCCTTCACTTTGATTAGGTTGACTCCCACCAAGAATTTGTGGTGGAACACACCTGCTGGATAAGCAATATTCACATAAAATAAATAAGAATGTTCATGAAACTCACCGTTTTGAAGGAGTGGCTGCCAAGTGATCTATTATTTCTGGAGCCAGATGCCCCTGCATCACTGGATTCTGCCATCTTCTGCCCTTCACAAGCAAAAAAAGTCTCTTGTTTCCTTCTCAGCACCACCATGGCATTCTCTTATCCGTGTTTTTCTCCCCCTCTTCCACCTCGTTTCTCTGTTTTCACTCTTTGCCTTCTTTTCAGCCTCTTCCACTTCTCCAGGCAGGCTTCACACTCTTCTCTCTGCCAGTGTAAGGAGGCACAAATCCCAGCTGGCACATATCATTCCAATAGGCTCCATCTTGATTGCCTGGTAACAAAAATAAAACAAAACATAAACAACACAGTCACTTTCTGTTCAAGAGAGATTAGGTCATTCACTTTCCAGAAGGATATGTATTATTTCTCCCCAAATCTCTGCAGTTACTTCAACGCAAAATGTTAGGAAGAAAATGGAGCTGGCCTTGCCTGAGAGCAGTGGACCCCTTCAGTGTAATTTGGGGCCCTAGAGGGAATCCTAGGGGTTGCTGGAGGATAGTTGGGACCTGAATAAGACAAAATAAATGATATAGAATCACAGAGCTACTGGAAACTTCAGAGATCACCCGAGCCAATAGCTTAATTTTTACAGATGAGAAAACAGAGTGCCATAGACAAAAGAGACTGTTCAAGATCATCTTACTGGCTACAACCTGCCAAGAGTTAATTGTCCAATGTAGCCATGTTTTGTTTTGCTTTTTAATTGTATGCTTTCTGCAAAAAAAGAAGACATACTGTTAATACCAAACCAACTATATACTATATACCATATAACCAGACCCCCTCTTTACTTTCACCCTAATAACTATACCTTGTTTTTACCCACTCCATATCTAGCCATTCTATCTTATATCTGAGGTACATGTGATCTTCTAATCCTCTAATTTTACCTCCTTGTTTTAGTAATTTTAGAAGGGACTTCTGATCCCTCACCTGGCTCTGACTTCATCCCTGGTATTGATTCCCTCTCTGCTCAATCCTCCAACTCAATGCATGATGCAAATAGTTCTCTTTCTCCATTTTCAACTCCTTATCTCCATCCACTCCATAGGGCATCCAGAAACTGATATAGCTCTGCTCCTCAACCCAAGTCTGAGCTTATAAAAATCCCCATGGGATGACACACTTGAAGGGCCTCAAGGGTGACAGCTAATATGGATTCAATTAAATTGTACTGTGTACAACTCCTGGAGTCCATGCAGCAGTCCTAGTACATAGTCTAACACCAGCAACTTTGACCCCAGAACCAATGCAATGAAGACCCACAGAGATCTGCATTGCCACACCCTCAACAACCAATCTTCTGTCCAGGCTATGACTGGCTCTAGATGAACCTAAGTGCCTCTCGCCACAGTCATCTCTCCAGGGGAAAGTTGGGGCCAATTGTCTTATCAATTCTACAGCTCACCATGCCTCATATTTCTGGTATCTTTACTTGTCTTCTGACACCTAAGCCCCTCCCTGTCTTAATCTTTTTTGTACCTTCATCATGATCACTGCTCTGTAATTCCACTCTTGTGCCCTCCCTAACAGTCCTTTCCACAGGACTTTTCCTCACTTTGTTACCCCCAGACATGCCCAAAACTGTTTTACCTAGAATAGTTCCAGATTTAAAAGATTAAATTCAGTCACCCCACTCTCTGAATACACACTTTTACTTTTCACTCTTCATTTTCTCTCACTCAGTTACTCTCCTTATGCCAACTCTTTATCTTAACCAGATCTGTCATCCAATGACCCTCTCAACTTTCAGTTAGCCCCTTTCTACTGTCACTTCTTTCCCTACCTGGAATCTACTCTAAACATTGTAAAATGCAGTACACCTTTTTGGGCACTTTCATTCAGTCCCATTGGGTGAGACAATACCAAATATTCTTTCTCCAATGGAGATTCCCCTGCCGAAACTCCCAATCCCCTGTGAAACTCTTGTTCTACATATCAAAGTGCTAAGTAGCTATTTCTTACTGAAGATTCCATAAACACCAAAAACTCAGCATCTTCATAATTGAACTAATAATTTTCCCAATAGACGTTTTCTACTGAAATAGGGTGAGGTTCTGTAATCCATTAGGGAGTGAGCTGCCTTCATCTGCACAATGGCAAATGCCTATCTGTTTACAAATGTAAACAAAAGATCCAAATCACAAACTATTTTTTACAAATGCCTTACACTGCTCCTGACACCCCAACAAAACAAGTTCTGATCCCTAGTGGGTTATCAGCAACAACTCTTAAGTAAGGCTACTTTCAAGCAATAGTGATGGAATTAACCAAAATGGTCATAAATCTAACAACTACCCACCATCATCCACACATTGCCTCGTTAATCATGTTTTGAGTCTTTCCATTGTGGATCCTGATAGATTTATTGTACTACATTACCTAATAATCTTCCTTCACTTCGTTAGTCTGGAATTTCAGCTACAACTTGCCTATACTTTCTTTCCTCCAAGAATATTTTCTGCCCAAGCCACACATTCCTTATAAGTTAGTTTTTTACTGTCTGGTGACCCACCTAAAAAACTAATGTTTACAAGTTCATTAGTTATCTAATTATTAGCTGTTCATTGTCTATGTATTTCATTAGACTATGAGCTCCATATAGATGGTGGCCTTTTTTTAAATTTACCATGCTTGTGTCTTCAATACCAGGAATAGTAAGTAGTACATAGTAAGTGCCCAACAAATAAGCATTGTTGTGCACATGGAAATTTTACAATGATGGCTTTCAGGCTTATTGGTAACTGATGACTGGGGGAGAAATGAATAAAAGAATGATATTTTGGAGTGCCTGAAATAAAGAAAAATGAAAGATAAGATAAATACTGGGTAGGGAAAATGTCAAAGTATAAATATGTATATTAAGTAAGTAAATAAATACAAATAAAAGATTTGGTGTTAACAAGACAGTGGGATAAAAATGACTAAGTAGTTCATAAGGGAAAAATATTAAAGAAAATGTGGACAGAAAGGGCAGGACCTAGAAGACTATGTAGATAATTGAGAAATATAAAACTGCAACTTTGATAATGTAGCTCTCCTTGGTTTTGTTGAATCTATTATAATAGTAACAATAACAACTACCATTTGTTAAGTTTGCATTATGTCTTTCACTATGATAAATGCTTTACATACAAAGATAACACACTTTGGGACAACCAGGTAGAGCAATCTGGGATAAAAATCAACTGAGTTGGGCATGGATCATAAAAACTGATTGTAGAGAAATAAAATCAGGACAAATTTCTATATAAGATTTACCACAGAAAGCGTACAGAACTGAATTGTGTAGCTACACCCTGGTACTAGGATTCTTCAATTTAAAATAAGGCAATTAATTGAATTCTCAGTTGACAACAAATTGGGATGCTGCCTGTGACTCACTAATCATTCCACAATGTTTATAACACTCCACTCTGTAAAAGGTAGTAGGAAACAGAAATGCATAAAATAAATCTCTGCTCCAGAAGCAGAGACCAGAAGGAAACTAGATAACTGAAGGTCAGAACAATGAGGCCTATATAGGAGTACAAAAAAGAGGTGATGCCATGCCCTGACCATAACAGCAACAATCATAACATTTGGAAAGGATTTTTACATGAACGAGATCATACATGAACTTTTTCAGGTGGAGGAGAAAGTAGGGGAGGGCACCTTTTCTTCTGGCACCAAAGACAAACTCTGAGCACATGTTCTTATCTAAGAAGTTGAAGCCTATCATGGGCTTCCACAACCTCTTACCCTATGTTTACCACTGCAGCCTCCCCTTTCCTTTTCTCCAGGCTCCAGAAAAGGGAAGAAAATTTCTTGATCTTAGTTTCTCCCTTCTCCTTGTATACCTTGTTCTACTATTGATTATTGATTATTGAACTCCTCTTGCTACTATTCCTAAATCTCTCTACTATCTAGAAACCTAGTCATATACTTTCCATTAAAAAAAATTGTATAACCTTACACAACCATCCACCCAAGACACTGCCCTATTTTTTCCTCCTCTTTGAGATCAACCTTATAGAAGGAGCAGAGTATGCCTACTGTTTTAATTCCGTCCCACCTTACTCACCCTTAAGACCCCACCATTCTATGGAAACCACTCAGACAAGGCCCCTAATAGTCAAATCCAAAGGAATCCTCTCAATGTTTACCTAATTGTTTATGGGATAGCATTGTTTCACAAGATTCCTTGGGATCCAGTTCCCTGTACTATTATTAATACTTGTTATGTGGGGGGAAAAGGGAGACATATGTGCCCAAATAAAGAACTCTGGAAACTTTAATTTGGAAATTAAAACGTATGTATTTCTGTATAGCAGGACTTCTCAGAGACATGATTATGCTAATGTTTTGGGGGATTCTACAAGAGAAGTATGTAGATTTCTACATTTATCTCACTAAATTGACCAGTTTTCCCAAAGAGTAAATGATGGAAGAGTTATTCCTTGGAACAGTCTTTGAGAAACTCTTTATCCCTTGATGTAGGTGATCATTCCATTCAATATCTTTTCCCCTTTGATCCTATGATTCCTCACTTCTTGCTTTGCTCCTGCATCCTAACACTTCTCAGCCAAATTTTGCTTTCCCCACTCAATCTTTAAACATTAGTATTTTCCTTGCTTCTATACTAGGCCTCTTCCTATGCATGTTCTTTTTGAATCATCTCATCTGCTATCCAGATATTACTACTTGCTATAAATTGATGGTCCCCAAATCTATGTGTTTGACCAAGATCACTTCATTCCATTCCAGGCCATATATCTACAGGTCTTTTTAATTTTTCCTCCTGAATATATTCCCAGTATTTCTCACCCAGCATGTCTAAAGCTTTCCCCCAAATCCTGATTGTTTTCTTGTGTTTCCTATCATGTTTAAGGGTAACACTGGCCATTCAATCTTCTAAACTACAAACCTGGGAATCATCCAAGACTTGTTCTCTGCCTTGCTTTCACATGTGATCAGTAATCAAATCCTATAATTATCACCACTAACCAAGTCTATTCATTTATTGAGCAAAAGCTTATTGAGTACTAACTGTATACCAGCTATCAATCTAAGTGCTTTGGATATAGTATCAGACAAGAGACATAAGGTCTCCTCCACCATGGCACTTACATTTTAGCAGGGAAAACACAAATGATATACATGAGTCATGAGCTGAATTGTGACCTCCACTACAAAATTCATATGTGGAAGTTCTAACCCCAGTGTCTCAAAAGGTGAGTATATTTGGAGACAGGTTTTGCAGAAGTAACTAAGTTAAAATGAAGCCACTAGGGGGTCTCTAATCCAGTATCTCTGATGTCCCTAAAAGAAGAGAAAATTTTGACCCAGGTACAGAAGGAAGAAAGTGTGAAGACACAGGGAAAAGACAACCACCTACAAGTCAGGGAGAGAGGCCTTAAAAAAACCCAACCCTGCCAACACCTTGATCTCAGACTTCTGGAATCCAGAAGAATTAGAAAATAAATTCCCGTTGTTTAAGTCACCCTTTTTGTTGTATTTTATGGCAACCACAGCAAAATAATACAACAAGTAAACAAACCAAAAAAGAAACTTATTGATGGTGAAAAGTACTATTAAAAAAACATTAGGGAGGGTGCGCCCAAGATGGACGAATAGGAACAGCTCCAGCCTCTAGCTCCCAGAGTGAGTGACACAGAAGAGGGGTGATTTCTGCATTTTCAACTGAGGTGCAGACAGACACCTCATACCTCACATGGCGGGGTACACCCCTGACACGAAGCTTCCAGAGCAAGAATCAGACAGCAACACTCACTGTTCAGCAATATTCTATCTTCTGCAGCCTCTGCTGCTGATACCCAGGCAAACAGGGTCTGGAGTGGACCTCAAGCAAACTCCAACAGACCTACAACTGAGGGTCCTGACTGTTAGAAGGAAAACTAACAAACAGAAAGGAAATCAACACCAAAATCCCATCAGTACATCACCATCATCAAAGACCAAAGGTAGGTAAAACCACAAAGATGAGGAAAAAGCAGTGCAGAAAAGCTTGAAATTCAAAAAATCAGAGCGCATCTCCCCCTCCAAAGGAACGCAGCTCATTGCCAGCAATGGGACAAAGCTGGACGGAGACTGATTTTGACGAGTTGAGAGAAGAAGGCTTCAGTCGATCAAACTTCTCAGAGCTAGAGGAACTATGTAACCAGCACAAAGAAACTAAAAACCTTTAAAAAGAATGGATGAATGGATAACTAGAATAATCAACACAGAGAAGACCTTAAAAGAACTGATAGAGATGAAAACCATAACACGAGAACTACATGACAAATGCACAAGCTTCAGTAGCCAACTCGATCAACTGGAAGAAAGAGTATCAGCGATTGAAGATCAACTGAATGAAATGAAGTGAGAACAGAAGTGTAGAGAAAAAAGAGTAAAAAGAAATGAACAAAGCCTCCAAGAAATATGGGATTATGTGAAAAGACCAAATCTACGTCTGATTGGTGTGCCTGAAAGTGACAGGGAAAATGGAACCAGCTTGGAAAACACTCTGAAGGATATCATCCAGGAGAACGTCCCCAACCTAGTAAGGCAGGCCAACATTCAAATTAAGGAAATACAGAGAACACCACAAAGATACTCCTCCAGAAGAGCAACTCCAAGACACATAATTGTCAGATTCACCAAAGTTGAAATGAAGGAAAAAATGTTAAGGGCAGCCAGAGAGAAAGGTCAAGCTACACAC
>NW_012119487.1:3313877-3315507 GCF_000951035.1 Colobus angolensis palliatus | reverse complement strand
ACTAAGATCAGAGCAGAACTGAAGGAGATAGAGACACAGAAAAACCCTCCAAAAAATCAATGAATCCAGGAGCTAGTTTTTTTTAAAAGATCAGCAAAATTGATAGATCATTAGCAAGACTAATAAAGATGAAAAAAGAGAAGCATCAAATAGACATAATAAAAAATGATAAAGGGGATATCACCACTGACCCCACAGAAACACAAACTACCATCACAGCATACTATAAACACCTCTATGCAAATAAACTGGAAAACCTAGAAGAAATGGATAATTTCCTGGACACTTACACTCTCACAAGACTAAACCAGGAAGAAGCTGAATCCCTGAATAGACCAATAGCAGGCTGTGAAATTGAGGCAATAATTAACAGCCTAACAACCAAAAAAAGTACAGGAGCAGACAGATTCACAGCCAAATTCTACCAGAGGACAAAGGAGGAGTTGGTACCATTCCTTCTGAAACTATTCCAATCAATAGAAAAAGAGAGAATCCTCCCTAACTCATTTTACGAAGCCAACATCATCCTGATACCAAAGCCTGACAGAGATACAACAAAAAAAAAAGAGAAAATTTTAGATCAATATCCCTGATGAACATCGATGCAAAAATCCTCAATAAAATACTGGCAAACTGAATCCAGCAGCACAACAAAAAGCTTATCCACCATGATCAAGTGGGCTTCATCCCTGGGATGCAAGGCTGGTTCAACATATGCAAATCAATAAATGTAATCCAGCATATAAACAGAACCAAAGACAAAAACCACATGATTATCTCAATAGATGCAGAAAAGGCCTTTGACAAAATTCAACAGCCCTTCATGCTAAAAACTCTCAATAAACTTGGTATTGATGGAACATATCTCAAAATAGTAAGAGCTATTTATGAAAAACCCACAGCCAATATCATACTGAATGGGCAAAAACTGGAAGCATTCCCTTTGAAAACTGGCACAAGACAGGGATGCCCTCTCTCACCACTCCTATTCAACATAGCGTTGGAAGTTCTGGCTAGAGCAATCAGGCAAGAGAAAGAAATAAAGGGTATTCAGTTAGGACAAGAAGAAGTCAAATTGTCCCTGTTTGCAGATGACATGATTGTATATTTAGAAAACCCCATCGTCTCAGCCCAAAATCTCCTTAAGCTGATAAGCAACTTCAGCAAAGTCTCAGGATACAAAATCAATGTGCAAAAATCACAAGCATTCTTATACACCAGTAACAGACAAACAGAGAGCCAAATCATGAATGAACTCCCATTCACAATAGCTTCAAAGAGAATAAAATACATAGGAATCCAACTTACAAGGGATGTAAAGGACCTCTTCAAGGAGAACTACAAACCACTGCACAGTGAAATAAAAGAGGTCACAAACAAATGGAAGAACGTACCGTGCTCATGGATAGGAAGAATCAATATTGTGAAAGTGGCCATACTGCTCAAGGTAATTTATATATTCAATACCATCCCCATTAAGCTACCAATGACTTTCTTCACAGAATTGGAAAAAGCTGCTTTAAAGTTCATATGGAACCAAAAGAGACCCCGCATTGCCAAGACAATCCTAAGCCAAAAGAACAAAGCTGGAGGCATCACGCTACCTGACTTCAAACTATACTACGAGGCT
>NW_012119487.1:3293598-3312762 GCF_000951035.1 Colobus angolensis palliatus | reverse complement strand
CCTTTGTAGGGACATGGATGCAGCTGGAAACCATCATTCTCAGCAAACTATCACAAGAACAGAAAACCAAACACCGCATGTTCTCACTCATAGGTGAGAATTGAACAATGAGATCACTTGGACACAGGAAGGGAATTATCACACACCAGGTCCTATTGTGGGGCGGGGAGGGATAGCATTAGGAGATATACCTAATGTAAATGACGAGTTAATGGGTGCAGCACAGCAACATGGCACATGTATACATATGTAACAAACCTGCACGTTGTGGACATGTTCCCTAGAACTTAAAGTATAATAAAAAACAAACAAACAAACAAACAACATCAAACTCCTGGTCTTAAGAGATTCTCCCACTTCTGTCTCCTAAAGTGCTGGGATTACAGGTGTGAGCCACCGTGCCCGATCAGTACATTTTTTAAGGCAACTTTAAATCTTTTTTAGAAAACTTCCACTAGGTGTTTTTTCTTATTGTAGCTGAAATAAAGTTTAAACTCCTTTTTGAGGGAGAAATGGGCTTTTTCAGTATTGTATTTGCCTTTTCTTCCCTAGGGGTTTAACTGGGGTTTAAATCCCTTTCACTCTTTTCTTTAAATGAAAGTTTGGTTTTCTTTTTGGTTGTCTGAAATAGGTTTTTATAGTTTACAAATATAAGCAGCTGCCTTGCCTGTAGGACAGGTCCAGAGAGGCTCGTTATAGACTCGCCCAGTCATCTTTTTTCATCTGAGGAGAATCTTCTTTCAAAGTTTTATTGTAGACTGGATGTGGTGGCTCATGCCTGTAATCTCAGCATATGTGAGGCTGAAGTGGGATCATCCCTTGAGTCCAGGCATTCGAGACACTCCTGGGCAACATAAGAAGACTTTGTCTCTACAAAAAGTTAAAAACTTAGTGGGTTATGGTGGCATGCACCTCTAGTTCCAGTTATTTCCTGGAGGCTGAGGTGGGAGAATCACTTGAACCCAGGAGTTTGAGGCTGCAGTGAACTATAACTGTGGCACTGCATTCCAGCCTCGGCGACAGAGTGAGATCCCGTGTCTCTAAAATATAGAAATAAAAACAATTTAATTAAAAAAAAAAATTAGAGAGATGTGATAGCAAAGTCAAATGCCCAGAGACAGAGACCAGCCTGGCATGCTGTAAGGAAGAAAGGCCTTTGCAAAGAATGAAGAGAAAAAGAAAAGAAAGGTGATAGCAGTTGAGGCTGAGAAGTAGGCAGGACAGATTCCAAAAGGTTTTATAGCCCAAAATAAGGAGCTTGGATTTTATAGAGTTCCTCAACCTCAGCACTATTGACATTTTAAATTAAAAAATGCTTTGGTGTTAGAGGTTGTACTGCGCATTGTAGGATGAATGGTGGCATCCTTGGCCTTTATCCACTGGACGCCTGTAGGAGACCTTGCTCCTTCTCCCAACTCCATTGTGACAAACAAAAATGTTTTTAGACATTGCTAAATGTTACCTGGAGGTAAAACTGCCTTTGTTTTGGAATCACTGCTCTGTAAGAAGCGGAAAGTCACTGAAAGGTTTTAAACGGGGGATAAAAATACTGGACTTATGTTTTCTGAATGCTACTATGACAAGAATGGATTGGAAGAAATGAGGGTAGAAGTAGAGGGAGTTGGTAGTTTGAACTAGGGACTAGTTTAGTTCCAAAAAAGAAAGAATAAATAAAACAGAATGAAGAAATATGGAAGGTAGGGCCAACAAAACTTGCTGATAGATTCTATGTGGGGGCAATGAAAAGGAAGGAAGGTTTGTGGGGAGGGCAGGGAGGTTGGGAAATCAACAGCTTTGTTTTAGACATGGTAAGTTTTAAATGACTGCTTGCCGTTGCAGAAGAGATGTCAATGAGCAGATGAATACATTAATTTGAAACTCTAAGGAGAGATCAGAACTGGAGATAAAAATTTGGGAATCAGCCTGTAGATGGTATTAAGCCACAAGCCTAGATGAGAACATCTCATGTACCCAATAAATATATACACTTTCTATGTACCCACAAAAATTAAAATTAAAAAAATGCTAGATGAGATCACCTAGGGATAGCATAATGGCAGTGTAAAGAAGAGGCTACTTTTCTTTATCTATTTCTTATTTAATAAATTACCTATACATGTTTGACCATTTTTTAATTGAGGTTTTCATCATTTTGTACCATTTTGAGGGATTAAGAATATTAACTGTCTAGCTAATATGGTAATCAAATCTAGTCATCTTTTCCCCTATGGATTCTGAATTTATTACCATGCTCCAAAAATGTCCTACTTGTTACCCTAAGATTTTAGGAATATTCATAATGCTGGAACCAAGATGGGCCAAATCACTGTCCCCAACTCTTCTCTGGGTTGTAACTAACTATTGAGTAAATCTACAGTGAGCTAAAAGGAGAGTAAATATATATTAATGAAAACTCAATAATTCCTGTAGTACAGAGCTCCCTGCTAAAACACTCAGCTTATAGCTGAGGCCAAAATAGGGCTTTCCTAAATCCAGAGTTGGGGAGCATATGGCCTACCAAGAAGATGACATGAGTTTTTACCCAACTAGCTGCCCAAGAGGCTTATCAACTGTTGGACAGAAAGGCCAAGAAAGCCCAGCAGAGTAAGGCACCTCTAGGCCTGCTCCAGCCTGACCCAGCTGCAACTCTTGTACAAAAGGAAGAAGAGCAGAGAGTACACTGTCCTTACCTCTCCATGCTGTGGTCAGTGCAGGAGACAGAGTGTGAAGTCTGTTCCTGCTTTTAAAGCAAACCATACCTTCTATGACACTGGCCTCAGCCTAGAGGATAACAGACTCTTACCCATCAGGTTAACTACTCCTCCTCCCTTAGAGAATACCATGCAAGTGATAGAAAGAAACACAGAAACCCCCTCTCAGGAACTCCCTAGAAAGGATGGAAGGATAGGTGGGATTTCCTTTTCATATGGGCTCAGAGAAATATGGGTGGGGAAGAAAAGAGTCTTCCCACTAGAATGCACCTAAATTTTTTGTTATTAATTTCAGAAAACATTACACTTTCAGGTTTTCTGCTAGTAAACAACATGTAAATATCTTCACCCCATTCCTCAGCAAAGTTGATGCTGAATGACGGAATGGGAAAAGGTTTTGAGCCATGATGTGGTGGCCATTTCTGTGAACTAAGTGAAACAGTCTATTTATAAAGACTCTGCTACACGTGGCCCAGGGCCTCATGATCTGCTTGAAGCATAAGCGACCTGGGCCTATTTTGTTCATCAGCAGCCAGAATAGCAGCAGCAGCAATAAACATCCATGGACTGTCTACAGGACATGGGGCACTGTGTGAGGTCCTGGGGGAAAAAAGGTATAAAGTTCTATCCTTATCTTCAACATCTGGTCAGGAGAACTATCCTTGCTGATAGAAATTTCTTTTCTAGGGAGATTTTTTAATACCAGAGAACCTACCAGACTTTACTGCCATATGAAAGGGTTTAAGGCAGTTTTCTGAGTAATTATCTGGCACCCAGATATACCCAAAACCCATAAGGTAGGCAGACTTCTAAAGATGTTTCCCCAAGAGTTCCACACTCAGGCTATTCAATCAAACATTAGTCTAGGTACCGCTGTGAAGAGATGGTATTAACGTTACTAATCAGCTGTCCTTAAAATAGAGAGGTTATCTTGGATTATCTGCGTAAGTCCAGTGTAATCACATAAACCCTTAAAAGCAGAAACTGAGACAGAAGACTCAGAGAGATGTGACAGAAAACATAGGCAGAGGAGCAATGAGGAAGAAAGGAAGGTCATGGAGAGATCAAGGATGAAAAGAACTCCAACTTCTGTTGCTAGGGGTGTGCATCAGAAAACGCAAGTGCTCTCCAGAAACTGGAACAACTGTGGACCAACAGGTAACAAGGAAATAAATCATTCAGCCCTACAGCAGCATGGAACTGAATCTGGCCAAAATCTTGAGTGAGCCTGGAAGCCAGCTCATCCCCAGATCCTGGCATCTTCATTTCAACCTTGTGAGACCCAAAGCAGTTTCAGGTGCTGTGCCTGAACCTCTGAGCTACAGAACTGTGAGACAATAAATGGATGCTGTTTTCCACTGCTAAATTTGAGGTAATTGCTACAGCAACAATAGAAAACTAATACAGCCCAAGAAAGTTATATCATGAGGCTAATGTGAGGAGCATCTGATTAAGAAAGGAGCAGAGAGTGGTTGAGTATCCTTTTACACAACGTTATTTGAGGAGCACTAAGTTTGGGGTTATTTAACACTCTTGTCTTTCCATTAATATATCTGTCTATCTCCAGACTCAGTGTTAGGGAAGGATATATTTCCAAAGAACTTAAATTAAGCAAGGTCTCACCAGCAACCTAATCTGTACCTTTTAAAAATAACAGGATAGGCCGGGTGCAGTGGCTCATGCTGTAATCCCAGCACTTTAGGCAGCTGAAGCAGGAGGATCACGTAAGCTCAGGAGTTCAGCACCAATCTGAGCAACATAGTAAGACTTCCTCTCTAGTAAAAATTTTAAAAATTAGCTAGGTGTGGTGGCACACACCTATGTCGTAGTTGCTAGGGAGTCTGAGACAGGAGCATTACTTGAGCCCAGGAGATTAGGGGTACAGTGAGCCATGATTGTGCCACTCCTCTCTAGCCTGGGTGACACATCAAGCTCCTGTCTCAAAAAATAAATAGATAAATAATGAAATAAAAATAATAGATGACTTTCAAGACATAAAGTAAGAAGAGTGTCCTTTGGGGGTTGTGATAGATGGCATTACTATTCTTCCAAATATTCCAGTTCCCCTTTCTGTGATGTCCTTCCCTGTAGGAGGATTATGTATTATCCTCCATGACATCAGCTTTAGCCATGTGATTTGCTTTGGTTCATTACATGCAAGCAGAAGTGATGTTTTTCACTTATGAGCAGAAGCTTTAAAAGACAGCATGTGATCACTAGGCTCTATTTCCCTCTCTCATGAGCCCAGCAACACCACAGTTAGAGGCCACGCCATCATCCTGGGTCCCACAGTGAACAAGGCATGGACCAGAGCCTCAGTCGGTCAATGATGGATATGTAACTTGAGCAGGAAATAAACCTGTATATCCCACTTGGATTTGGGGGTCATTAGTTACCACAGCATAACTTAGCCAAGCTGACTAATGTAAGTCCTATAACTTGCCAACCTCTTTAATGACTGGGAGTCATTATACAAGGCCCCCTAAAGCAAACTGCTTCAGTTCAAGTCGAATACATGTAAAAGGCTCCTCTTGGTTATGCAGAGAAGTTGAGTGATATTATCGAGGGAGGGCAAAATGCCTTGAGAAATACCTATATTGGTTAAAGAAGCATAGGCTCTGTCACAACAATGGGTAGATTCCCAAATCTCAGAAACTCACAAAATAAAAATTTCTCATGTAGACGAGCTCCAATGCAGGTTAACCACTCTCCTGATGGCTCCCCTCTAAGTAGTGATTTCAGTCTCATGCTGTTCCTAACTTGCAATGTAACCACTTTGGAATCCTTTATTTCCAAACACATAGTTAAAGAGCTCATGGAAGCTCTCATAGGAAAGTTTTTATAGCAAGGCCCGGGAAAGGTAAGGTTCATATTCTCTAGGCAGATTCCATCACAGATTCCACCTAGATATAAGGAGGACTGGAAAATGAAATTTTCCTATGTGACCAGGAAGAAAATAAAATAGTTCCATGAACATTTACATTTTATCTGCTATACTAAGGTAGTATTTTTATAGGAAAAAGATATAAAACATGTTGAATTTTGAGAGGCTTTATAAAGACTGTGTTGCCACTTGAATGATAATGGTTAACAAGGAAGAACACTGAATATTATTGGCTCTTTGAGTAATAGTTATTGGAATCCAACCAGACCTCAGTATTGGTGAGCTTGTGCCTTTAGATGTTCCTGTGTGTGTTAACCAAAAGAGCTTTCTGCTAAAGCTATATCCACAGGGACTGAGTGTAGCCACTTCAGAAACGAAGGTGTCTGGATGACCCAGGGCCATGCTGCTTCAGTGGACAAGCACCACTGGAGGGATGTACCTGACTTGTCTTCAGCAGCAACCCCAAGGGGTGATGGGCAACATACTGTTCAAAGGGCAGTTCTCCCTATATCTAGCATTAGAAAGGACTGATCTCTCTTTGGGTCAAATAAACCCTGGAAGGAATTCTTAGGGAAATTTAAGTAGGGGAGCTTCAAAAGCTTCTTTTCACTTACAAGAAGAAACTTTAAGAGACAGCACATGATCACTAGGCCCTACTTCCTTCTCCCATGAGCCCAGCAGCATCCTGGTTAGAGGCCACACCAGCATCCTGGGTCCCATAATGAAGCTGACATTGACCAGAGCCTCAACTGGTCAATGATGGACATGTAACTTAAGCAAGAAAATAACCTGTATGTCCCACTTGGATTTTGGGGTCATTAGTTACCACAGCATTCTCAAAAGAAAATGTGTTGCAACTCAAGAAAATAATTTATAAAGAAAAAGATGTCTCATATTTGAATAACAAATTTGTTGAGCAATTCATTCTGGTTTACTAAAGAGGGATATAGTATAAAGATAATAGAGGAGAGGAAGAAGAGCATCAGAATGAAAGAAATCTAATGTAGAGAAGTAAGCAATTCATCTTGATTAATTTTATTTTATTTTTAATCAATAACTCCCAACATGGAGCAATGCAAACCATATAGGCCAGTGGGTCAGAACAGTACCCACTGACAGATAAACAGTTTTGTAGGAGGTCATTCCACTTTAGAAATTCAGGGTGTAGAGAACACAGCAGCATATCTGCTCTGTGCAGTATTAAGACATGGGTAGGAGCAAGAGGATACCCTTCTAGTATGTAATTAAAGCACTTGTGTGACTGTGGGCGTTAGATCAAACTTCCTACATAAACAGGATCTACATGTGAGAACACTTTCAAAGGTTGAATGTGGAGCTTTGCTAGAGATAGAGCAGCAGGTGGGCAGCCAGCCAACCAGTCACATGGGACTGAAACTGATGTTCTGAAGCCCATTAGGCTCCTCACAACCCTCTGCATTGGCTCAGCCCACTCAAATACAAACCCAAGTGAGGTGCTTCTCACCTGTGGGTTGCCCCTACGCAAACCCCAACTGTGCATCTGATCTAATCTGAAGAGACCTTTTAATCAGAGAATAGACTTGGTCAAACACACCTCCCTCATGGGAAAATGGCATCTCTGCCCAAAAGCATGATTTTCCCTTGGGAACTACCAAATAATTTGTTCTCACTGAAAGGGTGGAACGATAGGTTTGTTAAGAAAGCTGACTGCTTTTCCATCTGTTTATCAACTGCCTGACTCAAGGGGTCTATGATTATACAATTAGGTAGCTGTAACTCAAGACCCCTGGCCTATGCTGAGTAGCAACTAAAGTATCTTTGATCTCTTCAGCTTCTGAACTGTGTTGACATGGCTCCAAGGCTCCCAAGTCTCATCCTTTCTCTAGTATCCCATTGTCTACTGCTCTGTTGAATGGATGCTGATCTCTGTCACTGTGGGTTCTACCTCTACAGCTGGTGCTCTTCTCAGTAAAACGGTGACCATTTGGCTGTGGACCCCTACTCCCACCAGAAATGAGAGACTAACCCACAGTAGTTGCAAACCTCACCAATAAGATGCCTACATCCCCTGCCCTAGCTCTAAGTCAATACCCAAAGGAGGTTTAATGTTTTATCTCATAGAGTTCTTTATCAAAGAATCTGGGACATTGTCCCAAAGATTTGGCCAGAATGCATTAAAGTAACACCGTACTAGGATCAACTCAAAACAGATCCCCCTAATTATAAGCCAGCATCCCAGCCACCACAACATTTTATTTTAGTGGCACTCACTGCCCATCTCCCAAGACATCTCTCCTCCTATCCTGCAAGTCATTGTTCTCTATCTAAATAACTGTTTATTTGGTATCATCAATTCCAGAATGTCTCTCTCCAGTTAGGCCAGGAGATCCTAATGCAAACACTACCTCTGGTCTGCCCTCATATAGCAGGTTTCCTGAGGTGGGCATGTAAATTAAACTCCTGGGCACCTCTAAGTAAAGTCTTCCTTTACAATGTACCATCCCCGAGGATGAAGAGATGAGGAAAATGCTACCCAAGTCTTCAAGGAGCTTTAAGTCTGGTAAGCAGACAAGTCCATAAGCAGACAACTCCTTGAGCAAGCACAGTGTTACCGATAACATAGATTATAGCACAGAGTAAGGACAATTCTTGGTAAACCATAATTGTTGGAAAGAACCAAGGAATTCCCCAGCTGGGATCAGGGACAGCACCTTCTGTAGCCTTACAGTGGATTCTGTGGGATAGAGATGAATTGAACTTGTAGGAAAGGGGAAAACAGATTTATTCATTTGGGTATTTGGTTTTCCCTTCTGACAAGTTGCCAGAATCATCACTTTCATGAATAATTTGCTGTCCTAATACAACTGTGCTTTCTGAATAGCTCACTAGAGAATGACAAATCTAACTTCCAAGGAAGAATCTTCATGAAAACAAAACAAAACAAAAAAATGAGCGTAACCAATTACATCATGTCAGCATGCAAATACAGAACCTAGAACAATAAACTATAATGATTGAAAGCAACAATTATATATTATGTTAATATTACGGAAACACAGTCAAAGTAGTTTAGTTCCCACAATGCCAACAGGTACTTTATTACAAAAACCACCTAGGTTCTTCAAAAGTTTCCCAAAGTCAGCTACGGAAACAAGAACAGAACCCCACTTTTATTAACACATATGATAAGCATAGGGAATACTGAAGGGTGAACTTGATCTCAAAACCGTTTATGTCTCTTCCTTTATTCCTCCTACTTTCTGAGGACTTAAGAGAGTTTATGGCAATAGGCATGTTTGGGAGGATGTGGCTATGTATGGACTTGAGGAACCCTGCCTGTGTTTTCTAAAGGCATCTGAAGATGCCAGCATTTTTTTGAACTGGGAGAATGAGAAGCAAGAGGAATTATGAACGTAGCTAGGAGGAGAAAGAGTAGTATTGATCAAGGCTGGCAATAAATCAAATTTCTCAAGCATATAAAATGTCTCAACAATACTGATCCTTGGAATTCAGCCACAAGTCACCCTATTGTCCTAAGTAGAGCTTATATACTGCTGCTAAGTGATTCTCACTAGCCAGTATGGGGTCTCTGGTAGACCATATCTCAGCCTCTCCAATTACTGCTTCTCTACTCCTTAACCACAAGTTTCTTCCATTTAATACAGAACGCCCTACCTTCCACTATAAAATAAAGGTCAGAGTCAAAACCAAAGAGTTTCACAAAAACAATAACCACCTTGTTCCCCACAACCTCTCTCTGCCTCATCACCTCCCCAAAGGGGAAAAAAAAACACAAGAAGGATCTTTGTTTGAATGGAAATTGGTTAAAGTTTTTTTTCAGTTTCCACACTACTTTTTTTCTCTTAGTTTCTAGTGACCTTTCAGATACAGAATAATTAAATGCAGGAGCTGGCATAATTGAAAAATCCAAATTTAAAAGTGATGCAACAATTCTGCCATCTCTTATTTATGGGGCAACTGAGACTCTGAAATTCCGGAGATTCCCTGCCCCTTACCAGCATTGCCATGCCTTTCCAGTGATGCTGATGTTTTTTAAGTGATGAAAGAACTATGACTCACAGCTCAGAAATGTATCATAAGAATTTTGTTTTATGTCTAGAAACCTAGTAAGGGATATTCAGGAAATATGTTCAGCTATAGATAGAGTTATCTATAACTGTAATATGTTGGAGATGCATGAGAAGTTTCTCCAATGATAAATACACACACAATCAGATTTCACTGCCTAGATCCGTAAACACTCCAGCCTTCCGAAGTATGTTTTTTAACTACGCAAATAAAATGGCCCAAGTCCAGTTCTTAAACCACCAAGTTCCAAACTGTGGGAATTCCTTGGTCATAAGACAGAAAAATGGAGTGATGTCTACTGTCCCTCCATCAGTTCATTCTGCAGCCTGACTCTCCATGACTACCTGGCTCTCACTCTTGGGCCTGTTCTCCCCTTCCAACACTGTCTTTCCCACCCTGAATACCAATCTTCTTTTTATTCCCTAAAGCACTTTGTTGTATGTAATTAAATTTTAATGAAAGTTTAGGAAGAACTATAGAGGAGCTGAGAAATTTATAGAGATATTAGTTATTGCTATCCTAAAGATCCTTGACCATCTCCACCACAGACAATGCCTTACATGCCAACAATTTCCTCAGGCCTCATGTTGGATGCCCCTTCCGTGTATGTCCCCCCTTTTTTTTTTTCCCTCTGAACCTGTGAGAGAGACTGCCCATGTATATTAGTCTCCATACTTTACCATGCAGGGTAATCAGGGTAATTAATTTCTCCCTTTGTTTTCCCCTCTCTCACCAGGTCACTCATCAAAAACACTAATAAAGGTGATTTTTCTCAGCAAAACACTCTTTATTTAAGACAGATTTATACTATACCTGTGGAAGGTAGAAATGGGTGTAGTTGATTTTTGTTTTAAATAACATTCTTTTTCTTTTCACTAGGAACACACTCACACATGCACACACACACACACAAGCACTAAAATGTTCTGGAAGATGTACTCAATTATCAAAGAGATTATCCCCAATGGCTGTAATTTAGCAAAGTTGGGAGATTTGTGCGTGTGTGTGTGTGTGTATGTGTGTATGTGTTATAAGATACTTTTTAGTGCCCAAGTCCTACTTTTCAATAAAAAATTTAAAAGTAAAAAAATTGTTAGTGGAGACAGAAATTTGGGGATAATCCTTGATATCTCTCCTTCCTCACATCCTATCCATTTGTAAGTTCTGCCTCTAGGATATCCTATGCCTACCCACTTCTCTCTTTCTGTAATATCACCATCCCATTCATGAGCCACTACTTTTAACTTGAGTACCACAATAGTCTCCTAACGTGTTTCCATGCTTTTGCTTTGAAAATTCATCCTTTCTACAGCAGCGATGCTAGAATTGTGTTTTGAACACTTCCCTGGTTAATATTCTTTGAAAGCTTCAAAAGGACTTAAGCCCTGCAAGACTTGACCCTGGCCTTCCTCTCCATCCTCCTTCTTGTTCACAGCGCTCTCAGTATGCCAGTCTGGAGCACACCAAATTCACCCCTGGGAGGACCCCAAACTCACCCCTGCCCCAGGAGCTCAGCCCCCGCTTATCCCCTGCCATGGGGCTGGTTTATTCATATTTTACATGTCAATGACACAACCACAGAAGACTTTCTCCGAGCATGCTACCTGACATAGATTACAGCATCATTCTCCATCAGAGACGCTGGCAACAACACAACTGTTTAATTACTCATTTATCTGTGCCTCAAATGGAATGTGAGCTCCACAGGACAGAGACCACATATGTTTGTCCTCTGTTGCAGCCCCTAAAATTAATACAATATGTGGCTAATAGAATGTATGGATGAATAAATGACGAAATGGAGCACCTTCTTTTTGGAAGGTGTTGTGCTGGGAAATTTATACACAGGTATAAAAACATGGTTTGTGCCTTCTAGGATCTTACCTCCAAAAGAGAGGAATAAGACATGAATAAGGCCGGGCGCGGTGGCTCAAGCCTGTAATCCCAGCACTTTGGGAGGCCGAGATGGGCGGATCACGAGGTCAGGAGATCGAGACCATCCTGGCTAACAGGGTGAAACCCCGTCTCTACTAAAAATACAAAAAAAAAAACTAGCCGGGCGAGGTGGCGGGCGCCTGTAGTCCCAGCTACTCTGGAGGCTGAGGCAGGAGAATGGCGTAAACCCGGGAGGCGGAGCTTGCAGTGAGCTGAGATCCGGCCACTGCACTCCAGTCCGGGCGACAGAGCGAGACTCCGCCTCAAAAAAAAAAAAAAAAAAAAAAAAAGACATGAATAAATGACGACAATATGTTACAAAAATTCAGGAGAGGAAGATATGCTAGTTAAGGTAACCAAGAGCTTTGCGGATGAGTGCGTATTTGAGATGCACACCGATGGGTTAAGGATCAAAATGGCAATAGTCGAGGTAGAATTAGCAAAGACGTGAACATATGAAGTACAAAGCACACCTGGGGGTGAAGGAGGGTGATGGATTAAGCAATTTTGCTAGACGAGTTCTGTATAGTGTGACTTAAGTAGGGAAAGACAAGTTGGAACCAAATTTTCAAAGACTGTGAAAATCAGAATAAGAAGATGAAACATTTGGTTTTTAAAGAACATGAACATTATCACAGTAAATTTAAGCAAGGGGAATTTTGTTGTGGCCTATAAGAGCAATTGCAAGGTGTATTAGTTTGCTAGGGCTGCCCTAATAAAATACCACAGACTGGGTAACTTAAATAGTAGGAATTAATTTTCTCCCAGTCTTGAGGCTGAAAGTCCAAGACCAAGACGTCAGTAGGTTTGGTTTCTTCTGAGGGCTTTTTCCTTGGCTTGCAGATACCAGTCTTCCTGCTATGTGCTCACATGGTTTTCTCTGTGCATACCTGATTCTGCTATTTCACTCTGTGTTCTCATCACCTATTCTTACTAGAACACCAGTCACAATGGATTAGGGCTCACCTTAATGGCATCATTTAACTTGACTGCCCTATCTCTAAATACAACTTTATTCTGAGGTACTGAGGCTTAGGGCTTTAACACATGAATTTTGAGAGGAAGCAATTCAGCCCCTAGTAGAAGGTGAGAGAGGAGAGGGGATGATTTTTGAAGCTGAATGTCAAGATCTCCCATCTGCCCTTCCTGAGTGTCATGAGATCCCCTCCTTAGCTCCGTGAGTCATAAAGAAATGCTGGGGGGGTCCTCGACATATTCAATTTGAAAATAAACCTTGTAATTTTAATGTAAAAAAAAATTGAGTATGATGGGTTCTGGTTAGTGTATATTCTCTTTCTTTCTTCTTATAATACAATGAAATTCTTATAATAGCCAAAGTCAGGTTTTTATATTCTGAATCTTTAATCCATAAAGACTGTGGGGAAAAAGCTTTTCATGGCTTTAGTATCAGGAATGAATCCTTTCCTCCTATACCACAGGTTGCTACCTGATGAATCCTAGAAATTTTGTGAACAATTACATTCACTTTGTGAACAATTATATCAGTTCCTAAACAGGCCCATCTCCAATAAGTGTAGTACATTCTAGGATGAATTTTCTGCTCTAGTTTCACCCCTGAACTCACGTAATGTCCCACACATTTATTTTCCCAATGCCTTATTTTTCCTATTCATTTACTTTCTTTTTAGCTTTGTAAGATTTCATAAATCCTCTTTGTAACAATGTAGAATTTTTTTAAGTATTGGTTTAATAATTACATGGTTAAAGTCCTGCATATCACAGTTCTCACTAGATATATGTTCATGACCAGAAAAAAAAAAGGAAAGTAAATTACAGAAAGAAAGTGGGAGGGGAAGAAAGGAGAAATTCTCCTGTTCCAGGAGCCTATGCCTGATGGTCAGGTTCTCCCCTAATCCCTAGAGCAACTTCTTTCAATAACCCTCCAAAGATCACCAGTCTCCTCCTCCCAACCCTACTCACACACTGAATTATCCTCTCTCTTTGTTGTTCCTCATTATCAACTCCATCCTCATCTCCCTGAACTCGTTTAGCCAAGAGGTGTTACCCATGTGATATTCCAGTGAAAACCATGAAGCCATCGGCTCATGTTCTGACCGCACCTTACCTTTAGACACATGCTGTCTAATGCTGAAGTCTATTTGGTGTGTATATATCTCGTCTTCCTGAGTAGATCATTAATTTGAAGAGAAAATTTGTATCTTTTGATTCTCTCAAGACCCACAGTTTTGTCACAATACTAGGAACATAGTGGTTCAACATTAAATACTTATATCACTGAATTCCTTAATTCAGAGCCTCTAAAAAGAGCAGAAAAGTTAGAAATAACACAAATAGTAAAAGCTAAAAGGAAGGTGCAGATCCAAGAAATACCCTCCGTTGTACCTGTGTGGGAGCTTCATCTTGAGACCAGAAAAGACCACATGAGGACTGACCACAGGACATTTAAAAGAGAGAAAGTCAATAGGAGGGAGGAAGGAATGCTCACAGTGTTCTTTAGAGGAATATTCAGACTCAAGGAAAATTATTAGTCTAACAAACAAACAAAAGAGTGTAGGCTATAAAGGTAGAGAGAACCTAGAGGAAAAGAAAGGAAGATAAAAAAAGAACTGGCACTTGCTGAGCACCAGTGCCATCCAATGCACTGAATGCTTAATATGACTTAATCTTAGTAAAACTGTGAGCTAGGTACACAAAGATACAGGCTACTGGATGCTAACAACTTCCTTAAAGTCACACAGTTCTTAGGTCACAAAGTTGAGTGCTAAGGCCCAATCTCTCTGGCATTAAAACCCAAGCTCATGATTCAGTACCATACATTGGGTGTCAAACGCAGAGTTTCAGTGATGTAAATGGTAGGAGATTCATCAAGAGAGAATGATCTTAGAAGAATGAAATAAAGTGCAAGATAGAGGTTTCAGAAGGAAAGATCGCAAGCACCAGACCTAAACAAGGGCATACATGCCCCACCAGGATGGGGCTGTCTCTTAAATGGCACTAAACAGTGGCAGGATGTCCACTTTATTCCACAAAATTTGATAATTCACATAATCTCCCTTATGGCTCCTGTGATCATTCTCTTTAAGTTCCCATAGTTAAGAGAGTTTAATTTTTAAGTTTCCCTGTTTTCCCCTTTCCTAACATTATAATTGAGCACTCTCAGGAAACCAAGAATACTGCTTATTTGCATGACATAACATATGTCATTTTTAAACTATGGTCCCTTCAGAGAATGAAAAGATGAGCCACAGACAGGAAGAAAGTATTTGCAAAACAAATATCTGATAAAGGAATTGTATCCAAAATATACCAAAAACTCTTGAAATATCAAGTTAAAAAACACACAACCCAATTTAAAAATGGGGAAAAGATGTATACATGTAGCAAAGATGGTATACAGATGGCAGATAAATACATGGAAAGATCGTCAACATCATATGTCATTACGGAATTGCAAATTAAAACAAGACACCACCATATACCAACTGGAATGGCAAAACTCCAAAACCAAAATACAGACAACACTAAATGCTGGTGAGGGTGTGGAGCAACAGGAACTCTAATTTATGGCCTGTGGGAATGAAAAATTGTACAGCTGCTTTGGAAGACAGCGCGAAAATTTCTTACGAAGCGAAGCATGGTCTTACCATACAACTGCAATCCAGCAATTGCCCTCTTTGGTAACTGTGTTTTATGTTTCAAACAAATCTTAAAGCTGTTTGTCACTAGGAAATGCTGCTTACAATGAATATATCTTCTTTTCCATATGCAGTGACTCTACTAATAACAACTTTTGTATAAAATTTAACTTCAGGTTTTCAAAGAACAAAATGACATTTTGTTTCAAAATTCTGAGAATAAAGGGATGTTTCTCTCTAAAGAGGTTAAAAGAGAAAGAGAAATCCCTTTTTTGAAAATCCTCAACTCCTTTCATCCTTGTCCATCAAATCTTTTATTCAGGTTCAGGAGCTGATTATCTTTGTTGTACCAATACCTAAAGAAAAATGAGAAAGGGGCAAGAGATTACATAGCTTCAACTAGAAATGCTGTCAATTTGAGACGAATTCCACTCCACCCTCCCACAAGACACATAGAAAAAAAAATAATAACTGTAAAGTCCATGCTGGAGTATGATCATTTGCTTGTTATGACTTTATGTGGTTTCATAAAAGGAGAGGGACAGTCATTGTGTCACCGTGTTTGCAAAAACGGGAAAGAAAGAAGAGGAAGCAATAGAACTCCTGGAAAGCTACAGACCCAGTGCAGAGTGAAACCCAGTGGGGCATTGGGACGCTGGGGAAATTCCTCCAAGTCTGGAAAGCAAAAACTGAGACACCGGATTTCAAGTTTAGAGTGCATTCAAATTAGAAGTTTAAGTTACAAGTAGAAAAGAATACAGGTACCGGAGTGAATATTTCAGTTCAAGTGCCCTCTTTTTGACAGATTCACTTCTTCGGATGCTTTTTCACTAATGATAGATGTTTACTTCCTGATTCATGGTGGTGGTCTCAATTGTGCCCCAGGATAGAGGGATTACGATTCGGCAGTCCAGTGAGAGTTTAAGCTTTGTGAGACCATTTGAATTGAGACTGTTGAGCCCTTCTTCTGTAGTTCCAGTCCATTCAGCAGGCCCCAGGGAGACCATCAATTCCTTTACGGAACCAAGAAGCGAACTAGGCAAAATATAAATTCCCCCACCCTAAGAATCATGATCACCTGCTTTGTTCCTCAGAAAAGGGGTAGCTAGAAAACAGCTGGCCTTTTCCAACCTTCCAGAAACACCCTTGACACAGCTCCTGCATCCCCGTGAGCTACCCGGTCTATACACTCCTACCCAGGTCTCTGAATACACAAAACTTTTCCATTTTTCTTGGATCTCTGCCTCCTCCAAGGAACCCTATGCTGAGTTCTAACTAACTGACTGGGAACTACTGGCTATCTAGATATTGCTAGTTATCTCTTCTGAATTTTCCATGTTCTTTTTGGAGTTAGGAGGTGTGAAGTAATACATACAAGGAAATAAAAATTGTTCAATAAACAGTAAGCAGCAAATTAGAGAAGGTGCAATAGAGGACATGAAGACTAAAAAGAAAATAATTTAAACTGGTAGTTCTCAAAATGGAAAAGCATCAAAATCACACAGAATGCCTCTCCAAAATAAATATGTCCAGACAGCAGCCAGATCCAGTGAATAAAAATGTCAGGGAGTGGAAAAAAGAGTGTGATTTTTACCAAGCTCCACAAGTGATTTGGATTATCAACCCTATCTAAAGTCACCAGCTGAATGCAGATAGAATTTGTAACTGAGCCTGAGCATTTATTTTTGTGTCTATTTTCCTCCTGTTTGTTTTGAAATAAAAAGTGTGCAGTGATCAGGTATAAGGAAAGAAAAATTATCCAATGCATATTAAGCAATTAGTTAAATTAAAATTAGAATATGATTCCTAGTTTTCATTGACTACATTCTCTTCCTGGATATGTAAAACAATGCTTTTAAAACTTCTTTTCAGTTTAAGAAAACAGAATACATGAAGTTTCACAGAAAGAAATCAATTAACCCGAACACATAGAGAAGAGAATTTTCAAGTTAATTCTGTGGTTAATCTGCAGTCACTTCCTTTTTTTTTTTTTTTTTAAATTTTACTTTAAGTTCCAGGATACACATGCAGAACATGCAGATTTGTTACATAGGTATACATTGTTTTAATTTTTATTGCTCTAATGTTTTTGGCATTCACAAGTACAAAACAATCAACAATCTTTTTTTTTAGGTTGTCAGCCTAATTATTTATAATTACATATATGGAAAAGAGATGTAGAATAGAAGATTGGGGAGATTGAACAAAATCTGGATTGATCTCCTAGAAGTTTTATTTTGTCATTTGGCTTTTTGTCCTAAAAGTAAAATGTTTCCAAAAATTAGCTAGTAAATAGTTCATTTTAGTCGTGTACTTATTCATAACCATTTACCGCAAGTGAACTTTAGAAGAAAGCCACCATGTTTATGTGAGGAGTTAGGATGGGGGTAGGTTACACTGGCACATCTATGAGGGGCAGCCCCCAGGGATGCTTTAATACTCTGCTAAACATTCTAAAAATCCCATAGGGCTTTGACCTCCCATATAACCTAATCCTAGTCAGAGGTGAGTTTACTGGCATCACCCAGCAAAAAAGGGCAGGTTCTGTGTGGGAGTAGAGATAATTAACAAGTAAAGTATGACTGGAGACTTGGGGGGCTGAGTAGTCAAAGCTGTGGTTTAACTAACAATTTCAGTTTTGAGTAGTTGGGGCCCCTCTGATGGCTAGGAAAGTGATATTTGATAGAGAGCCAGACACTAGCTCTAAAGACCTCCCGTCAGAAACTTCAGATCACCTAGAAGCAGGAAGTGCTTGGTAGAACCGTTGGCAGCTCAGAGTCTCTGGCCAATTTCTTAAAGGCCACATTTTAGAGTTGGAGTTGGGCTTCTCTATCATTTTCTAGTTCTCAACCTTAGTTTTCTTTTCCCCCCAAGTCTAATTAAGGTAATAAGAAAATAGTTTTGTTTATGTGGCTTTTGTCACTTATTTCTTGGGGTACATTAAATTTTTAATTTACAAGTATAAATAACTCACCTGTCAAACTTTTATTCATTCTCCAAGACCCTGTTTAGATTTCACATACAATATAAAGACTCCCCTAATTACCCCTGGTAGTTAGGCACTCATGCTTTGTGCTGCCATTAAATTTTACAGATATCCTTATTACAGAAAAAATATTACATTGTAGTTTATGACATGTCTATCTCCTTCGGGCAAAAACCATGTTTTATTCATATCCTATCTCTGTTCTTTTATTCATATCCTATCTCTAACCTCAATAAACATTCTTGGGAAAAACAAAATAATGAAAAAAAAGAAGGAAAAAAGGAAGAGGAAAAGAAAAATAATAAAACCTTCTTTATTTAAGCAATTATTGCTAGAGGACAAGAATTCAGTTCATTCTTTGCTCACATGAAGTGATTGGAATGAACAAAAACAGACTTTCAGACAATGTGTTGAAAGAGTAGGTCAACTTTTCTTTCTATGAGGCCATCTCTCAAAAGCAGCTTATGTCTGGGAAGTGTTTCAGATCACTGGTCTGGAAACTCTGTAGTTCCTTTCCCAGGAAAAAGACCAGGATGTCTGTTAGGCTTAAAAGCCCTTAGGAATAGCTTAAGTTATACATCCCAGTCCTCCAAATGAGTGGAAGTGCAAGGCTCTACATATAGCACCTCCTCAATAAATACTTAGCAAAGTTACACAGGAATGCCTTGAAGAAATAGACAATTCATCTGAAATGAATTATATTTTCACTGGAGGGAAACAAAAGTCTGCACCAACTGCTCCAGAATGACCAAAGAAAGCAAGCTTAGGCTCAGCTTTCCAAGTTAGAACTGACGACTAGTGCTCTCCCTAAGGGGGGAAAAATGAATTCATAGTGAATAAATAGCTGGTTTTAGTAAAACTGAAAAACAAAAACTTTGAAAAGGAGACTATAGAGGCACAATCTGCAAAAGTTACTTTACTATAAATATGGATTTGTGCCTGTCTTTTTTTTTTTTTTTTTTT
>NW_012119487.1:3283436-3293548 GCF_000951035.1 Colobus angolensis palliatus | reverse complement strand
TTTTTTGACGGAGTCTGGCTTTCTCTCCCAGGCTGGAGTGCAGTGACGTGATCTCGGCTCACTGCAAGCTCTGCCTTCCGGTTCACGCCATTCTCCTGCCTCAGCCTTCCAAGTAGCTGGGACTATAGGCGCCTGCCACCACACTAGGCTAATTTTTTTCTTTTTTCTTTCTTTCTTTCTTTTTTTTTTTTTGTATTTTTAGTACAGACAGGGTTTTACCATGTTAGCCAGGATGGTCTCAATCTCCTGACCTCATGATCTGCCTGCCTCAGCCTCCCAAAGTGATGGGATTACAGGCGTGAGCCCCCATGCCCAGCCGTGCCTGCCCTTTTAAAAGACAATTGGATAGAAGTTCAGAAATGTAGAATTCTAATTCTGTTGTTGACAGTTAATAGATAGATGCCTTTAACAAGTCATTTTCATTTTCTGTACCTCAGTTTCCTGTCTCTTCGAGACATATAACAATCTCTGATACACCTCGGAGTTGTGGTAATTCCAAACAGTTACGTGATCAAATTCTCAGCAGTTTAAGCTCCTCAGATCCTCTAACAGTGGCTCTTTGTGTCTAAACAATGAGAAAAGAATTGTTTGTGAAATAAGTCGAACAGGACAGAATGAATTTTCTGGCTTAATTTTCTGATTTCAAATAAATTTAGTCATTCTTTCAGAAAGATGTTTTGATCAATAAGATGAGAAGTATTCAGTAACATCCCAAAGTTTTTCAAAGCTCATGTCATTGTGAGATTTTTTGTTGGTGCTTTTTCTGATTTTATTGATCATATAGTTTAAAGAGATTTTCCTTATAATACATTTTGATATTTCACATTGTATTTCTTTACTTTCCATATTTCATAATGAGATAAAGATGGCAGGAAAGAGGTAAATAGAAGAAATATCCCATCTGATAAATCATTTTCAGTCCTCATTTTCTCTCGACTATTAAATGAAGTCAATAAATTGTGAAACAAGGCATGACAGTTAAAGCATCACAGCTGCACATGTAAGAATCCAAGGACCAGACATGTGGGATGTTAAAGGGACAAACCAATTCATCAAGAAGTTCTTCAATACTGTTAGCATAATAACTTTTCCTGAATGTTTACCAAGCACAAATTGCTCAATTCAAATTTAACCTCATTGTAAAACAAGAAATTACAGTCAGCTGGAAGGCCAACTAGCTGAACATGAGCCAATGGATGACAGAAAGAAACTCTCCAATAAAGCAATTAAAATGACAGAGAGATGAGAAAATAATTATGACTTTCTGAAAAGGAGTGAATTTTCTTTACTCAGAGAAGGTTAGGCAGACAATCGCTATTGTGAAATCCAAGTCCTTCCAGAGGACGACATTAAAGAAATGGCTGTCCATACAGTCCAGAAGAGCAGTCAGGTCCTGTGGTAGAACCCTATGAGTGACTGCTACACAGAATTTCACTAGTGTGATTGGGAAGAGGAATGAAGTGTATGGCTGTAGAATGACGTGAGTGAGCTTTTCTGCACAAGATAACCCAAGAATCATCAGTATCAAATGGTAATCTGCACTGTATTTGGGATCTCCTGCCCCAATTATCAGATATTTGCGTAAGTGCTCGGAAGAAGGAATATGTCACTTATTAGTAGTAAAAGGACACACAACACTTATATAAATAGAGATAACATAAGTGCAAAACTGAATAAAGCAAAATTTCCCCTTCAAGAAGTTCACAGTCTAAAATTGGGGATCTTAACCTGGAGCCTATAAATAAAATTCAAAGAAATCCATGAAAACGAGTAGAAAAAAAATACGACTTTATTTTCACTAACTGCAAACTAAAATTTGTAATATTCTTTAATTATGAATGTAGGCATTAAACTAACCACAGTTGTAGAAGCAGTAATTGTGACTTTGTCACTGGTTGAAATTACAGATATTATAATATTTCTAACACTCATTGCAGATATTATAAGCTACAGAGCTTGTGGATAACCAAGATCCATTTATGCTCATCACTACTGAAGTTACATTAATAATTAGACCCACCAGTTAACGTTATTTAATCCTTTAATAAGGAAGCACATATATTACTGTAGCATATATTTGGCCTTTTTTACTATTTTGATAACCATATTTCAGTAGAATTGGTTTCCTTGGTAATCCCATGCACTTTGCTTTATACATTTTAAAATATTATTCTGAGAAGAGGTTCATAGGCTTTACCCTATGGCCAAGGGAGTTTACGTAACAGAAGATTAAGAAACCCCATTTTCCAGAAAACCAAATGCTGCATGTTCTCACTTATAAATAGGAGCTAAATGATGAGAACACACAGACACATAGAGTTGAACAACACACACTGGGGCCTATCAGAGAGTAAAGGTTGGGAGGAGGGAGAGAATCAGGAAAAATAACTAAAGGGTACTAGGCTTAATACTTGGGTGATGAAATAATCTATACAACAAACCCCCATGACACAAGTTTACCTATATAATGAACCTTCACATGTACCTCTGAACTTAAAAGTTTAAAAAATACATTGTATATATGCATAGATATGTCCTTAAAAATTTTTTTTAAAGAACCTCCACTCTCTTCTCTGAGAATCAGACAAGTACACAGCTCTTGCACCAGCCTGATGGAAGTGTGGTGACTGTCTTTTGATTGAAGTCTTATCTTCTGGATTTCTAGTTGCTTCTCTGAGCTACTCTAGAACCTTTCAGTAAGTCCTTTTCCTGCTTATATAATCTAGAATTTATACCTATTAATTGCAACCAAGACTCTCAGCTAGAACAATATTTAATCAGTACTTGTCTATTATGATTTTAATAAATATTTTATTAAGAAACACAAATAGCTATCACACACTAAATTTCAGAAATATTAGGAGTTTAGTAAGTCTCCCTACTGAATCTATTCTACCCTAATAGATGTTGTCATCTACTTTATAGCAACTACCAAATGACAGGCCTAGTACCTAACAAAAGTTGAAAGGGGGACTTGCCTTGCCTTGAAAATTCAGCCCCCTGTAATCCCAGCACTTGGGGAGGGTAAGGCAAGCAGATCACTTGAGTCCAGGAGTTCACAGACCAGCCTAGGTAACATTGTGAGACACTATCTCTACAGAAAATACGAAAATTAGCCGGGCCTGGTGGTGCATACCTGTAGTTCCAACTACTCAGGAGGCTGAGGTGGGAGGATCACTTGAGTCTGGGAGGCAGAGGTTGAAGTGAGCTTTTATCACTGTAGCCTGGGCAACAAAGCAAGACTTCATTTCAAAAAAAGAAGAAGAAGAAGGAAAGAAGGAAAGAAAGAAAGAAAGAGAGAAAGAGAGAAAAGAAGGAAATTCAGTCCCATGAAGTAACAGCAATTTTTATAACTTATGAAATATAAACTGTCTTGAATATCTCACTAATTATGTAATACATACTTTCGTCACTACTGGGCTTTTCTTATTCTCTCCAATTGCCCAAATGACTTACCAGGCAACAGATAGTGATGATGACTCAGTGAGACAGAATTTGACAATAATTATATTTGTACTTTCTTGGACCCAGAGGGATTTAATTATGGAGGAAAGAAAGACAGTCTCCTCAATTAGAGGACAATGGCACTCTTATGATTTGCATGCCCAAGAGCAAAGTTAAATGGAGATTCTAGGGCAGACATGCAAATGGGCTTCATCTCACTTATCTACTGTGATCTGACAGTAGTGGCTGTCAGGAGCATGGTGATGGGAAGCATCTTGAGGCTACATCCTGGCTAAGCAAGAAAAACATACGACAATTAACAATGCTTGTCAAGGGCACAGAAGTGGTGACAAGAGCCCATCTTGGATCTACACGTTATCATGAAAAAACCAAATGGGACCACGAAGGAGAGTTAGATTACAAGAAACCCCTTATTCTGTACGTTGGCTGACTATTTACAGCCTCAGTTTTGATTCTCAATAGGCCTGCTGAGATTTCTTAGGGCCTGGATGAATAGTCCAATATCACAAGCTATTAACAGACACAAAAATTAAACATGTAATACTACCAAGTGATCCTCTTGGAAATTTCCCCATCAGGTACCGGCTGACCAAATGTAAACTTATTTAAGTATGTTTGTAGATCTTGAACTCTTTAGCCACCAACATCACTTTAAATGATGAGTAAAAATAGATAAGTACTTCAAACATTGGCAAACACTCAAAGATTCAAAACCAAATGCTTCTTCCTAGTTTACCTTGTTTAAAAAGATGACACAAACTACTCCTAAAAACTAGTGACTGCCTACATTGGTAAACATTCTGGTACTGGTGGCCTCTGGTGTTTCTTCTTTCTAGTCATATTGTCCTTTTGAGCAAGGGTCACTCTTACTCCTCAGAGGAAAGTCAACATGACTCACTTTCAGAAACTGAAAGTACACCATGTCCACATAAGCAGTGCTGCTTACTGTATAACCACAAAACCACATCAGAATAAGTCAGCTGCTCAGGAAGGAGAAGAAGGAGTGAGCTGAACAAACTCACCCCCATTCCAGACGGGGAGCCTTTAAGAGTATCCACAGACTTCTTTGTTAAGCAGAGACTTAGATCAGAGGAGAAATGTCAGTGGCAGGCAGTGTAAGCAGGGTCCCTGGCTTCTGGTTACTGAATACACTGAAACAAGAGCCTTCTCAAGGCCCCACTGTAAAGCCCTGAGGTTTTGGCTTCATCATCTCTTTCCTTTCCTTTGGTACTTTCTTTCCCTAGTTTCCATCTCTCTCTGAACATCAGGTGCTCTCTTGCCAAACCTTGTATTAAGTGATTTTGGACAGAGTTTAAGGAAGCGGAACTTTTCTCTGAGTTGGATATTGTTGGGATCCCATGACTGGGTATCTTAATAATTCTTACCTAGAAGGTGTGAAGAATAAAACAAGACTGACTAAAGCATTTCTTGGTAAAGCAGCAGCAATCACTTATATCAATAAGGATAGGGGCACACTGGGCATTTTTGTGGTCACTTTTAGACAATGCTCTTAGTTTCATCTGTGCTCAGACAGGATTATAAAGTGGATTTTTTTTCTCTATTGCGATCACAGAGTGCCTTTTCTGATGTTGGCATTCTATGAAATTGTTTCTATTCAACACAAGAACACAGGCTAGCCACGAGTGCAGCACTAGCTTTAGCAATACCAAGGTCTAGCCTGTTCTCCATTCTTTCCTTGGGACAATTCACTCTTCCAAGTGACATAAACTAATCAGAAGAATTAATATCAATTAGCAAGAGTTAATATTTTGTCACTAAGGGGCTGGAGGGGTGTTCTGTACCCGCATTATAATAGTGACCTTTTAGAGAAAGGCTGACCCCAGATAAACCATAATAGTGAAACTGGGTGGAAGAAAATAGATTCAGGAATTCTCCAATTAAATTGTATAGGCAACCAACTCCTCTGCCACCCTATGAGCTGATCCTACATTTCATACCCACATTTGAACTTCCAGGTAATCAAACTAAATGAGGTCCATTCGTGTTACCCTACTGTTCAGGGTTTTGGGATGGTTTGCCATCCACACTTCTAGAAGTCTCTCCTTTCACACAGAATCTCCTCTCATCTGGCAGACTGGTCTCTTCTTGTTTTTCATATTGGAGCTTTGAATTCATATTGGAGCTTAACTTGCCAACCCTAATGAGTTGCTTTCAGGATGATCGCGACTGTTCTCAACAAGCCACCCTTTTTTGCTTGACTTCCCACTACTTTGGAGAGTGATTGTGAATCCTTGTGACTTCTCTTCACAGTACTCTTCTGCCACCTGGTGAAAGCTCGTAACACACAAGACACTAGAGTTGCCATTCACTTTCAAATTCTACACACCCTGACACCAACACTAAGAAAACAGACACACTCACAGATGTCAGTCCGTAAATATATTGGAGGCATCTGATGCTCCCAGAAGAGGCCTGGCCACTAGGATTTCTGGGATGAGGCCCTCACCCATCTATCCTTCTTCCACCTCTCTGAAGCCCTAGCACTATAGGAAGGAAATAGCTGATTGAGAAGGATCTAGTTCTTTGCCAAGAGTTCACATTGAGACTGGAAAGGAAATGAGAATAAAAAGTATCTGGACTTCTGAAGGGGCCACGGTCAGCCCTGTGGGATAAGTGAAGCTGGAATTCCTGAGGACATCTTGCTGGTTCTCACCATCTTGTCTACAGTTGATCTTAACAAATAAATCTGATGTCAACATTTATATCAAAGAAACAAGAAATAAATACCTATCTGTTTACCTCCTGTTTATATTAGGCCAGACATTTTACTTAATCTTCAGAATAGTTCTATGAGATAATATATGTAATTGTGTAAATCTATGGGGTACAATGTGATGTTTTCTTCTATGTATACATTGTAGAAAGACTCAAGCTAATTAAAATATCAATCGCTTCACCAACTTATCATTTTTTGTAATGAGAACATTAAAAATCTATTCTTTTAGTAATTTTGAAATATATAATAACATATTATCACCTACGGCCATCATGCAGTGCAATAGAACACTAAAATATATTCCTCTAATCTAACTGAATCTTTATACCCTTTGATCAACATCTTCCCTTTCCCCATACCTCCCAGAGATATGTTAACACTCCCACTTCAGAGAAAGAAAACTCAGGCGTGGAGAGGCTAGGCAATGTGTCCAAAGTGATGTCTCTGCTTAGGGGAAGAGTTGAGGCTGAACCTCAGAGAGAAACGTCCTTGCAACTGCTGTACTTTTCTGACTCTTGCTATGCCACCTGGAGTACTGATCACTGGAGGAGAGAAAGAGGGAAAGAAACTTCCTACCTCCTTCCTGAGTTGACATTCTGTGCCTCTTGGTACTGCATTTCTCAGGCACCCTAGTGCCCTTGTACCAGATTCCCAGCTTGCATGGCCTTAAGGAATGTGGAATACTAATCATCCTTTACCTTTGTCCTGGATAGTTGTAATAAGGAATCAGCAAGAGAAACTCAAAATCTAAATTCTCCTTCAGATCTAACTATTAAAAAATAAGAAGCAATTAAATAATTAATAAAGTATGTATGTAGACATATAAATAGAATAATAATATTTTAAATGTAACCTAAATGTTTGAGGGAAATTTTAAATAGATTTAAAAAGAAAATTAACCTTTAAAATCAAAATAATTTCTGAATATTTTCTGCACATCAATGAACATTTAGGGTCATGCTCAAACTGATGTATCTGAGATGTAAGAAGGACACCAGAAATGGAGTGCTTGAAACCCAGCCACCTGCCCTGACTGGCCAGCCTGGTGGCTCCTTCCTAGAGGAGAGATCAGGTAGGGCTCACTGGCATGGAGAGAGGCTGATAAGTGTCACTCTCTTAAGGGAATCACTGTACATTAGGAATGGGGAATGAAGAGGGGGTAAAAAAGGAGGAGCTCCTTCAAAGGACACTTTGGTCTGGATCTCATCCATGGCAGAGACCATGAAAGGAACTCACAGACGACTCTCTGGAATAGAGACCATGAAGTGATGATGGTTCAAGAGCCAACTCCAAGCCCATAGATATGTTTTGACGGACTCACTCAGTGCTCTGTAAACTGTGAATTAGTGCCAGCATTTACAAATCAGGAAATTTCATATCAGTTTGTATTTTTGATTTGTCATGAGAAATGGAAGATCTGGTAACACTGGGCCCACATCTCCACATGAGAACAAGCTGAGTCCATCCAGGCCCTTCTGAGGGTCAAGTGACTACTACAAGCAGGCTGCAGTAGTCACTCAGCTTCCGTCTGCGAACCTAGAAGCAATTGAGTCTTTGGCTTTTGATCCAGCAGTGGCTGGCCACCCCACCAGCAACGAACAGTGTACTGCAGCTAAAATCTGCCCACCCACCTAGTTAGTTCTCAGCCTGCAGACAGGGCCATGGCCTCATGAATGTAGAGGCTATGGACCCTCACCCTGTTATTTCCATAATTTAGTTATATGCCATATATGTCCATAATTTGGTTAATCTTTCTGTACTTGTCAACTTGTGAATTGTTAAAGGCCAGAAATTGACTCTTATTTTTCTTTGGACCCCATCCTCCTCCCCACTTTCACCCCTCTCAGTTCCTAATAAAGGGCCTTGCCCATAGTAGACTGTCAATAAGTGTTCAATGCGTTTTTTAAAAAAAAAAATCACTGAGTGGGCACTGTCTTCTACTGCCATCTGCCGACCATAAAGTAGAATCATGCCTAAAGACTGACACACCTGTAGGAACCACATATTCCTTGCCCATCCATCTATTCATTTTCTTTCCTCCTTCCTTTATTTTTTTCATATTCTAATTTTTTCATTCCTTTGTTCATTCATCCTTTCATCAATACATAAGTTTTGCTCATCACCTAGGTGACAGGCACTGTGAGTTATGAAGAATCAATACAAACGTGCATAGATACAGAGAACTCCCATTGCTAGCCAAGATAGAACAAGTCCACTACAGCCACTATCTCGCACATATTACAACTGAAAATTGTGAACAAAACATAAACTGTAACTAGTTGAGAGCTCTAACAAATTAAGAATGCAAGCAGATTAGGAAGGAGAAGCTAAACTTGAAGAAAAATCCATTCACAGGTGAATTTCCTTAGTATTTTTCTTCTTTTGTTTTCCCACTTTGACTCAAGAGTGGTTCCATCGTGGAACCAAGCAGCAAAAGCTCTAAGAGTATTTCTGATCACAGGGCCCAGAAAAGAGGTCCCCATAAAAAGAGGACTGGGAAAAATGGGAAGGGTAGAAAATTCCCATCAGTTTTTCTATTTTTCCCCAGTTCTACATCAAGGGCAGCCCACCCATGAACCTACAATAAGGTGGCAACAATGGCTCCAGTACCTAACACCTTGAGGGAAAACCAGATTTCGGGCCAGAGGAACTAGAAAGGAACCAAAAGGAAATCCTGTAGTACAAAAAGGGTAGATGAATCACTTTTATTTTTGTCTTCCTCTCTCTTTTGTCTACCACTTTGCCCTGAAGGCAGCCCCAATCATGGGGAATTATGGGTATTATGGTCACTATAGTTTCAAGTTAAATCTTATCTTTCTAGGGACCACATAACTAGGAAAAAAAGCCATTGGAAGTCAGAGAGTCTGGGGGAAGGAAATACTTGAGAGGAAAGAGATGGAGAAGGAAATCTTCTAATTCTGCGGTTAAAGACATACTGGAGTTATATCTGAGTAGCACATGTACAGGCAGACCCAAAGCAGCACAGCAAAGGCCTTGAAAATGTAACTAACATTGGAACCACCATCCAGAAAGGTGAGCTAAAACTTGCAGACTGAACCTAACAAAATTGAGTATCTACAAAAGCAAAATAGCAACAATCAAAAAATAACCTTCCCCAGAGACTACAGTCTCCCCATATAATACTCAAATTGTCAATAAAATCCAAAATTACTTGACAAACATAGCACCAAAAATATCTAATCACTCATAAGGGCAAACAAAATCAACAACTGTCAATCCTGAGATGACCCAGATATGGGAATCAGACAAAGAATTTAGAGCAGCTACTATAATTGTGCTTCTAGAAGGAACCACTTTTGAAATGGATATAAAAATAGAAGTGCTCAGTAGAGAAACAGGAGCTACAAACACAGAACCAAATGGTGATTTTAGAACTAAAAAGTATAATATCTGAAATATAAAATTTACTGGATGTTCTCAAGGGAGATGACAGACGAGTCAGCAAGCAAGTATAGAGCAATAAAAATTATTCAATCTGAAGAATTCAGAGGGAAAATATTTAAAATATTCAAAAGTCTAATATTCATATCACTGAAATCCCAGAAAAAGATGAGCAAGAGATTGGCACAGAAAAAAATTTGAAGAAATAATGGCTTAAAATATGTAAATTATGAAATGAAAAACATAACATGTAGGGAGCATGAAAAGTGTAGTTTTTCTATGCAATGGAATTTAATGAGTTATCAGCTTAAAACGTACATTATATATACACATCATGGTGACCACAAAACAAAAGCCTATAGTAGATATATAATAGGCAAAGAAAAAAATCAAAGCATACCACTACAACAAATCATCAAATCACAAAAGAAGACTCAAAATAAGCAAAAAAACAAAAAAAAAGAAAGAAAGGAGAAAGAAAAGAAAGGAAGGAAGGAAGGAAGGAAGG
>NW_012119487.1:3273850-3283376 GCF_000951035.1 Colobus angolensis palliatus | reverse complement strand
AGAGCGAAAGAAAGAAAGAAAGAAAGAAAGAAAGAAAGAAAGAAAGAAAGAAAGAAAGAAAGAAAGAAAGAAAGAAAGAAAGAAAGAAAGAAATCTAACAAAATGGCAATAGGAAGTTCTTACCTATTGATAATTACCTTGAAAGTAAATAGATTAAATTCTCTAACTGAAATAGAGTGGTTGAATGGGGTGGGGTTTTTTTGTTTGTTTGTTTGTTTGTTTGTTTTTGAAATGGAGTCTCACTCTGTCACCCAGGCTGGAGGGCAGTGGCATAATCTCAGCTCACTGCAACCTCTGCCTCCCAGGTTCGAGTGATTCTCCTGCCTCAACCTTCCAAATAGCTGGGACTACAGGTGCACACTACCACACCTGGCTAATTTTTTGTATTTTTAGTACAGACACATTTCCCCATGTTGGCCAAGCTGGTCCCAAGCTCCTGATCTCAAGTGATCTGCCTGCCTCAGCTTCTCAAAGTGCTGAGATTACAGGGATGAGCCATCCTGAATGGATTTTTAAAAAACCTAACTATATGCTGTTTACAAGATACTCACTTCAGCTTCAAGGACATGTATAGACTGAAAGCAAAGAGATGGAAAAAGATATTCCATGAAAATGGAAAGGAAAATACAGCAAATGGAGCTATACTTATGTCAAAATAGACTTTAAGTCAAAACTGTAAAAAGAAACAAAGAAGGCAATTTTTAATGACAAAGGAATCAATACATTAAGAAGATATAACAATTATAAATATATACGCACCCAACATCAGAGTGCCTAAATACATAAAACGCATACTAATAGATCTGACGGGAGGAATAGACAGTAAAACAATAATAGTGGAGGACTTCAATACCCCACTTTCAACAATTAGTAGATCATTCATACAATCAATGAGGAAATATTGGACTTATACTACACTTTAGACCAAATGGACCTAACAGATATATACAAAACACTCTCTCCAACAGAAGCATGTACACATTTGTCTTGAGTGCACGTGAAACATTCTCTAGGATAGATCATATGTTAGACAACAAAAGAAGTCATTAAATATGTTAGAAAATTGAAATAATACCAAGTATCTTTTCTGATCACAATGGTATAAAAATAGAAATTAATAACAAGAAATTCAAAAATATGTGGAAGTTAAATAATGTGTTCCTGAACAACTAATGGGTGAAAAAACAAAATCAAAGGGGAAATTTTAAAATATCTTGAGACAAGCACAAATGAAAACAAACATACTAAAACTTATGGGATGCAGCAAAAGCAGTTGTAAGAGGGAAGTTCATGGCAGTTAATGCCTACATTAAAAAGAAAGAACTCAAGTAAATAACCTAGTGTTACACTTCAAGGAACTAGAAAGAGAAGACCAAACTAAGCCCAAAGTTGGTAGAAGACAGAACCAAGCAGAAATAAGTTAAATGGAGACTAGAAAGCAATATAAAAGATCAATGAAACTAAAAGGTTTTTTTGAGAAGATTTTTAAAATTCAGCTAGACTAAGAAAAAAGAAAGAAAACTAAAAATAAAAAAGTAATGAAAGAAGAGATATTATGACAAATATGACAGAAATACAAAAGATTGTAAGAGACTACAAGAAACAATTATACACCAAAAAACTGAATAGTCTAGAAGAAATGGATAAATCCTAAATATGTATGTGTGTGTACATATATATATACACACATATATATATATATAACCTATCAAGTCTGAATCAAAAAGAAATAGAAAATCTGAACATATCAATGATGAGTAATGAGATTAAATCAGGAATCAAAAATCTCCCATCGAAGAAAAGCCCAATAATAGATGGCTTCACTGGTGAATTCTATTAAGCATTGAAAGAGGAATGAATACCAATCATTCTCAAGATCTCCCAAAAAAATCAAACAGGAGGGAACACTTACAAATGGATTTTTATGAGGCTAGTACTATCCTGATGCCAAAGTCAGACAAAGACACTATAAGAAAAGATTACAAGTCAATATTCCTGATGAAAGTAAATGCAAAAATCCTCTAACAAAACAGCTACAAATTGAATTAAACAGCATATTAAAAGAATGCTACACTATAATCAAATGAGATTTATATCTACGATGCAAGGATAGTTCAACATATGTAACTCACTAAATGTGATGCACCACAATAACAAAATGAAAGATTAAAAGTGTATGATCATCTCAATAGATGCAGAAAAAGCATTTGAAAAAAAAAATCAGTATGCTTCTATGACAAAAACTCCCAACAAATTGCGTTTAACAATAATGTACTTCCACATTATAAGGTCATATATCACAAGTCTACAGCTAACATTTATTCAACAGTGAAAAGTTGGGAGCCTTTCCTCTGGGATCAGGAACAAGATAAGGGTGCCAACTCCCACCACTTATATTCAACATTGTACTGGAAGTCCTAGCCAGAGAAATTAGGAAAGAAAAAGAAATAAAAGCTATCCAAATTAAAAAAGAAGAAGTAAAATTTTCTCTCTTTGCAGATGACATGGCCATATATAGAAAACTTTAAAGACTCCAAACACAAAAAAACTGTTAGAACTAACAAGTGAATTCACTAAAGTTACAAAACAGAAAATCAACGTAAAAAAAAAGTTGCATTTTTATACATTAACAATTAACTATTCAAAAAAGAAATTAAGAAAGCAATTCAATGTATGATAGCATCAAAAAGAAGAAAATACTTAGGAATAAATTTAACCAAGAAGATGAAAGATCTGTATACTGAAAACTTTAAAACATTAGTGAAAGAAGTGAAAGAAAAAGAAACCACAAATAAATGGAAAGATATCTTGTGTTTATGGATTATAGAATCAATATCAAAATGTTCATACTACCCAAAGTGATCTACAGATTCAATGTAATCTTCCACCAGCAAAAAGATTATGACTTACTGAAGGCATGGTATGCCTGTAATATAAAGCATAGCGAAGAATGGTAAATAGAGAAATAAAAACCAGAGGGAAGAAATTATAAAATAATAAAAAAGTAAACCTAAATGTAGCCATATTGATAATTTCATTGAATATAAATGGTCTCAAAATGCTGATTAAAAGATAGAAATTGTCAGAGTGGGAAAAAAAAGATCACCTAAAAGCTCTGTATAACTGAAAATTAAGGCCAGGCACAGTGGCTCATGCCTGTACTCCCAGCACTTTGGGAGGCCAAAGTGGGCGGATCAGTTGAAGTCAGGAGTTCAAGACCAGCCTGGCCAACATGTCAAAACCCATTCTCTACTAAAAATACAAAGATTAACTGGGCTTGGTGGCACGTACCCATAATCCCAGTTACTCAGGAAGCTAAGGCAGGAGAATAGCTTGACCCTGGGAGGTGGAGGCTGCAGTGAGCCAAGATCATGCTACTGCACTCCAGCCTGGGCAACAGAGCAAGATTCTGCAAAGAAAGAAAGAAAGAGAAGGGGAGAGAGAGAAAGAGAGAGAGAGAGGAAGGCAGGAAGGAAGGAAGGAAGGAAGGAAGGAAGGAAGGAAGGAAGGAAGGAAGGAAGGAAGGAAGGAAGCACCCTTCTAAATAACCGATTGATCAAAAAGTCTCAAGAGAATTCAGAAAATATTTTGAACTACTTAAATATGAAAAAAAGTATCAAAAATTGGGAGATACAATTAAAGTCTACAAGCAGCTTACTATAAATATTATTATATAGATAGGCTAAAAATGAAAGAATAGAAAATGACAAACCATCAACGTACACTAATGAAAAGAATGCAAGAATGGCTATATTGTTATCAAAGCAGACTTCAGAACAAGGAACATTAACAGGGAGAAAGAGAACAAACACACAAGAACACATAACAAAACAGTCCAGGTATGTAAGTGCAAAACCACAGAGCTTCAAAATACATGACTCGAAAACTGATGCAACTAAAAGGAAGAATGGACAAATCTACAATTATACTTGGAGACATCAAAGCACCTCTTGATAATTAATAGAAGTAGAAAATCAGCAAGAATTAAGAAGACCTGAACAACCAGAAAAGTGAACATTTTATAGCTGCTCAGTCTCTTCTTTGTCTTTTGAGAGAAAAACATACTCTAGAAAAGACAAAAATGGATTTACTTTATGAACAACCATATTTGACCCAAGTTCCATGAACACTATTCTTCATCAACTAAATACTGGTTGGAAAGGACTTATCTTTTATACAAATTAACAGAAGTTATAATTCAATCTCTAGGTCATTTGTATGGCAGAAATATTACATATAGTTACTATTATTTACAAAGTAATGTTATTTTGACATTATGACAAATTGTGTCAGAAATGCCCAAAGTACCTTCTCTTAGCTTTTTCCTGGGGACTTAATTTTGTTTTTTCTTAGTTATGTCTAGATTTAACCATTGCTTCTGCCAATTCAGTTTCTAGGTTCTGATGTTATCAGTTGTGTATAATAGACTGTGAAATGTAGTGATCTGATAGTTTACTAGTGTATTTAAGGAAATATCTTTTAAAAATAAATAATTTGTGGCAGGTGTCAGTCTATAAAAGGGAAGACTGATTTTGAAAACAATAGGCTTTCATATTATATAATATGTGAAAATATCACATATGTGAAAACATTATCTCTGTGTATTTTTAATAGCATTATACCAGAAATTTTTAGATGATTACATACTTTTCAATTAAATTATAGCAGCAAAAATAGTGAACAAAAGAACTAGATTTTGGACAGAAGAAGAAAGAAATACATAAAATCTCTTTCACCCTTTTTTCTTATTCTTTTTCAGAATAGCAAACTTTTGCCTGTCATGTCTGAAATGTACTACCAAATATGACTTTTCAAGATCTTTCATATTTCAAATATTGTATCAATATGTTTTATTTTTAATTCTCCAATTTATGATAATTTGTTTTTGTTGTTTGTGGTATGCAAAGATATGTACAGAGCCTTTCAAATAAAGTGACTCTGAACAAAAAAAAAGATCTGAACACTATCCATCAACTTAACCTAATTAATATTTACGAAGTATTCTGCCCAACAATAAGAGAATATACATTCTTTTCAAGTGAGTGTGGAGCATTCACCAAGGTAGACCAGAGATTAGCGAACTATAACCTGTGGACAAAATTTCGCCCACCATCTATTTTTGTAAATTAGTCTTATAGAGACACGACCATGCCAATTTGTTCGTGTATTGTCTGTAGCTATTTTTGTGTCACAAAGGCAGAGATGAATAGTGCAAGAGAGACCATATGGCCCTAAAACCAAAAGTATTTACTACTGACCCTTTACAGAAAAAGTTGCCTACCGATCTTCTGGACCATAAACAAACTATGGCCAATTTAAAACAATAGAAAGCACAGACTTTATTCTTTGACCTTAAGAGAATTAAATTAGAAATTAATAATGAGGGTGTTTGGAAAATTCCAAAAATGTTGGACATTAAGTAACACCCTTCTAAGCAACCCATTGATCAAAAAGGAAGTCTCAAGATAATTCAGAAAATATTCTAAATTACCTAAATATTAAAATACAGGGCCAGATATGGTGGTTTCCACTTGTAATCCCAGCACTTTGGGAGGTCAAGGCAGGTGCTTCACTTGAGGCCAGGAGTTCAAGACCAGTCTGGCCAACATGGTGAAAACCCATCTCTACTAAAAATACAAAAAATTAGGGGTGTGGTGGCACACACCTGTAGTCCTAGCTACTGAGACATGAGACATGAGAATCACTTGAACTCAAGAGGCGGAGGTTGCAGTGACCTGAGATTGCGCCACTGCACTCTGGCCCAGGTAACAGAGCAAGACTCTGTCTCAAAACATAACTACATAAATAAATAATGTTTCAACTCTGGACAATATCCATTGACTTCCAGCCAAGAAACATGAGGAAAAAAAGAAAAGAATAAAGCTTTTAAATTTATTTATTTATTTATTTATTTATTTTATTATACTTTAAGTTCTAGGGTACATGTGCACAACATGCAGGTTTGTTACATATGTATACATGTGCCATGTTGGTGTGCTGTACCCATTAACTCGTCATTTACATTAGGTATATTTCCTGTTGCTATCCCTCCCCCACCCTCCCCATAATAGGACCCGGTGTGTGATGTTCCCCTTCCTGTGTCCAAGTGATCTCATTGCTCAATTCCCACCTATGAGTGAGAACATGTGGTGTTTGGTTTTCTGTCCTTGCAATAGTTTGCTGAGAATGATGGTTTCCAGCTGCATCCATGTCCCTACAAAGGACATGAATTCATTCTTTTTTATGGCTGCATAGTATTCCATGGTGTATATGTGCCACATTTTCTTAATCCAGTCTGTCACTGATGGACATTTGGGTTGATTCTAAGTCTTTGCTATTGTGAATAGTGCCACAATAAACATACGTGTGCATGTGTCTTTATAGCAGCATGACTTATGATACTTTGGGTATATCCCCAGTAATGGGACGGCTGGGTCAAATGGTATTTCCAGTTCTAGATCCTTGAGGAATCACCATACTGTTTTCCACAATGTTTGAACTAGTTTACAGTCCCACCAACAGTGTAAAAGTGTTCCTATTTCTCCACATCCTCTCCAGCACCTGTTATTTCCTGATTTTTTAATGATTGCCATTCTAACTGGTGTGAGATGGTATCTCATTGTGGTGTTGATTTGCATTTCTCTGATGGTGAGTGATGATGAGCATTTTTTCATGTGTCTGTTGGTTGTATGAATGTCTTCTTTTGAGAAGTGTCTGTTCATATCCTTTGCCCACTTTTTGATGGGGTTATTTGTTTTTTTCTTGTAAATTTGATTGAGTTCTTTATAGGTTCTGGATATTAGCCTTTTGTCAGATGAGTAGGTTGCAAAAATTTTCTCCCATTCTGTAGGTCGCCTGTTCACTCTGATGGTAGTGTCTTTTGCTGTGCAAAAGCTCTTTAGTTTAATCTGATCCCATTTGTCAATTTTAACTTTTGTTGCTGTTGCTTTTGGTGATGAAGTCCTTGCCCATGCCTATGTCCTGAATGGTATTACCTAGGTTTTCTTCTAGGATTTTTATGGTTTTAGGTCTAACATTTAAGTCTCTAATCCGTCTTGAATATTTCAAGTGTATACCTTAAGAAACTAGAAAAATAAGAGCAAATTAAACACAAGCAAATGGGAGGAAGAAAATAAGAAAGTGCGCAAATCAATAAAATTTAAAAAAACTAGAACATTTGTAAAAGCAATTGTATGAAAACATCAAAATTATTAATAAACCCCTAGCCAGACTAAGACAGAAAGAAAGACAACACAAATTATCAATATCAGGAATGAAAGAAGGGATATTACTATAGATGCTACAGACATTAAAAGGGTACAAGAGAATACTACAAATAACTTTATGCCCATACATTCAATGACTTAAATAAAATGGAGTAAATCTTTAAAGATACACTACCAAAATTCACGTGAGAAGAAATAAGTAAACTGAATAGTAAAAACTGAATTTGTAGTTTAAAATCTTCCAACAAAGAAAAGTACCACAAGACTTCACTGCTAACATCAACCAAACATTTAAGAAGGTAATAACATCAAATCAACATAATCTCTTCCAGAAAATAGACTAGGAGAGAATATTTTCTAAATTTGTTGTGAGGTCATCATTACCCTGATACCAAAACCAGACAAGATGTACGCAAGAGAATAAAATTACAAACCAATATCCTTCATGAACATGGTCATGAAAAATTCCCAATGAATTATTAACAGGTAATATCCAGGAACATATAAGAAGGAATATATACCATGAGCAAGAGAAGTTTATCTAAGAAATGAAAGGTTGTTCTTCATTTGAAAATCAATCAGTATAATTAATCATATCAACAAATTAAGAAAAAGAAAAACTATGTGATTATCTTATCTTAATAGATGCAGAAAAAAAACATTTGACCAAACTCAACGTCCAGTCATAATTTTTTTAAAAACTTACAGCAAACTATAAATATAAGGTTGCCTTCTTAAACTGATTAAAGGCAGCTATGAAAAATGTACAGTTAACTTTTTTATGGAGAAATAGTGAATACTTGAAACCAAGACAAGGCTAGCTGCTCTCACTACTCTTATTTGACATTGTACTTTATGTTTAGCTAGTTCAGTAACACAAAAAAAGGAAGTAAAAAACATACAGATTGAAAAGGAGGAAATAAAACTTTTTATTCAGATAGGTTTGTCTATGAGGAAAATCTTAAGGAATCCACAAAAAGACCTCAGGAATTAATAAGTGAGTTTAGCAAGGTTGCAGGATACAAGACCAATATACAAAATTGATTATATTTCTCAGTAACAGCAATGGTCAATTTTCTAATCTTTTAATTTTTTAAAATCTTAGGTTCTGTTTACAATAGCACAGACAATAAAATATTTAAGCATTATATATTTATTAATATAGCATATTTGATACACACACACATACATAGGATCTGTATGCTGAAAATAACACAAAATGAATGGAAAAAAAATCAAAATAGACCTAAATAAATGTAGAGATATACTGTGTTCATGGATTGAAAGCCTCAATATTGTTAAGATGTCAGTTCTTCTCAAACTGTATAGATGTATAGATTCAATGCAATATCGATCAGAATCCCCACAGGATTTTATGTAGATATCAACAAGCTGATTCTAAAATGCGTATGAGAAAGCAAAGATATGAGAATAGTCAAAACCATTTGGATAAAAAATTAAGTCTGATTTTCAAGACTTACTATAAAAAAGTGGTCCTCAATTGGAGACAATCCCCACCCCCACCTCACTGCCAGAGGATATTTAGTAATGTCTGAGGACATGTTTTTATTAATATACAATAATTTTACATATTTATGGCATACATGTGATACCATGCATACAATGTGTAATGATAAGGGTAGTTGGGATATCCATCAACTTGGATGTTTATAATTTCTTTGTGTCAAGAACACTCCACATCTTCTCTTTGAGCTTTTGAAATACACAATAAATAATTGATAACTGTAGTCACATTACTGTGCCATCATTGAACACCAACAATTACTCTTTCTAACTAGATATTTTGTACCCATTAACCAAACTCTCTTCATATCCCCTGCCCCCTACCCTTCTCAGCCCCTGGTGACCATTCTCTACATCCATGAGATTAACTCTTCTAACTCCCACATATGAGTAAAAACATGCAATATTTGTCTTTCTGTACCAGGGTTATTTTAATTAACATAATGCCCTCCAAGCTCATCTGAAGACATTTTTGATTGTCATGACTCAGGGAATGCTACTAGCATCTAGTAAGTAGAAGTCAGGCATGCTGCTAAAATTTGCATGTTGCCTTCCATGGCAAAGAATTATCTGGCCCAAAATATCAATAGGGCTAAGGGTGAGAAATTCTGCAATAAGGCTACAGTAATAAAGTCAGTGTGGTATTGACAAAAAGATAAAAAACTAAAGGAGGAAGGAAGGAAGGAAGGAAAAAAAGAAAGAAAAAGAAAAAGAAAGAAAGAAAGAAAGAAAGAAAGAAAGAAAGAAAGAAAGAAAGAAAGAAAGAAAGAAAGAAA
>NW_012119487.1:3266905-3273800 GCF_000951035.1 Colobus angolensis palliatus | reverse complement strand
AGAAAGAAAGAAAGAAAGAAAGAAAGAAAGAAAGAAAGAAAGAAAGAAAGAAAGAAAGAAAGAAAGAAAGAAAGAAAGAAAGAAAGAAAGAAAAACTAAAGTGTCTAGATGTAGACCAACACAAATTGACTTTGACAAAGATGCAAAATCAATTTATTGGAGAAACAATAGTCTTTTCATCAAATGGTTCTAGGGAAATTGCACATTCGTATGCAGAAAAATGAGTCTTGTCTCATATCATATATATTTTTTAAGTTACCTTAAAATGGATCATAACTGTAAAACTTCTAGAAAAATAAATAGAGAGAAATCTTTGTGAATCTGGGTTAGGCAAACATGGTATACTATATATACCCCATTTTCTTTATAGCATCAAATGTTCATGAACACTTAGGTTAATTCCATGACTTTGCTATTGTTAATAAGTTCATCAGAAATATTGGCCCATAGTTTTTTTTTCAGTGTCATTGCCTGATTTTGGTATCAGGGTGATACTGGTTTCATAGAATAAGCTTGGGAGGAATATCTCCCCCTTAATGGCGTGAAAAAACTACAGTAAGAGTGGTATCAGCCCTTCTCTTTGCACATCTGGTAAAATTTGGTTGTAAATCTGTCTAGTCCTGGGCTTTTTGTTGCTGTTGAAAGATTTTTTTTTATTACTGATTCAATTTCATTACTTGCCATTGGTCTGTTTAGGATTTCTATTTCTTCCTAGTTCAAACTTGGGAGGTTGCATGTTTCCAGGAATTTATTCATTTCTTCCAGGTTTTCTAGTGTGTACATATAGGAATGTTGATAATTCTGGAGTTGCGTTGTTTTGTTTTGTTTTTTGAGACAGAGTTTCACTCTCGATGCCCAGGCTGGAGTGCAATGGCACAGTCTCAGCTCACCTCACCACAACCTCCATCTCCTAAGTTCAAATGATTCTCCTGCCTCAACCTCCAAAGTAGCTGGGGCTACAGGTACCCACCACCACATCCAGCCAATTTTTTAATTATTATTGTTTTTAGTAAAGACGGGATTTCAACACGTTGGCCAGGCTGGTCTTGAACTCCTGACCTCAGGTGATCCACCCACCTCCGCCTCCCGAAGTGTTGGGATTACAGGCATGAGCCACCACACCCGGCCAGTTCTGGAGATCTTTTGTATTTCTGTGGTATCAGTTGTAATGTTGTCACCTTCACCATTTGTGATTGTACTTACATGATTCTTTTTTCTTGATTAAACTAGCTAGTAATTTACCTATTTTATTTATCCTTTCAAAGAATCAATTTTTCATTTTGTTGGTTCTTTGTCATTTCTTTTGTCTCAATCTCATTTAGTTCTGCTCTGATCTTTGTTATTTCTTTTCTTCTGCTAGCTTTGGGTTGGGTTTGCTCTTGCTTTTCTAGTCCCTTGAAGTGTAAAGTTAGGTTGCTAATTTTTTATTTTTCTATCTTTTTTATGTAGGCATATAATACTATAAATTTTCCTCTTAGTACTACTTTTGCTGCATCCCAGAGGTTTTGGCATCTTGTGCCTCTATATTACTTGTTTCAAAGAAAATTTGATTTTGGTCAAAATTTTGTTTAACCAAAAGTCATTCAGGAGCAAGTCATTTAGTTCCCATGTACTTGTGTAAGTTTCAGAGTTCCTCTTGGCATTGATTTCTAATTTTATTTCCCTGTGGTCCAAGAAGACATTTGATATGATTTAAATTTTTCGAAGTTATAGAGACTTGTTTTGTGGCTAAGCATATGGTCAGTTTTGGAGAATGTTTCATGTGCAGGTGAGAAAACTGTATATTCTGTGGTTGTTGGGTAGGATGTTCTGTAAATGTCTGTTAAGTCCCTTTGGTCTAGAGTTCAATTTAAGTCCAGAGTTTGTTGACTTTCTACCTCAATGACCTCTCTCGTTATGTCAGGGGAGTGTTAAGGTCCCTGGCTACTACTGTTTTGCTGTCCATTTCTTTTCTTAGGTCTGGCAGTATTTGTTTTATGAATCTGCATGCCCTGGTGTTGGGTACACATATATTTAGGATGGTTAAATCTGCTTGTTGTATTGAACCCTTTATAATTGCATAATACCCTTTTTAGTCTTTTTTTAAATTTTTTTGGTTTAAAGTTTGTTTTATCTGATATAATAAGGATGGCCACTCCTATTTTCCTTTGTTTTACATTTTCATGGTATATGTTTTCCATCCCTTTACTTTGAGTCCGTAGGTGCTTTAACCATTAAGTAGTTCTCTTGTAGGCAAAAGATGATTGGATCTTGGTTCTTTTAATTCAGTTTTCCTAGATCTATAGTATATATATTTTATGTGGAGCATTTTGGCCATTTACATTTAAAGTTAATATTCAATGTGTAGTTTTGTTTCTTTCATAGCATTGTTAGCTAGTTGCCTTGGGTCTCAATTGTGCAATTGCTTTATAGGGTCTGTGGGCTTTCTATTTATATGTGCTTCTATAATGGCAAGTATTGTCCTTTTGTTTTCATATTTAGGACTCATTTGATCATTTTTTGCAGGGTCAGTCTAGTGGTGATGAATTTCCTTATCATTTGCTTGTCTGGAAAAGTCTTTATTTCTCCTTCATTTATGAAGCTTAGTTTGGCAGGATATAAAATTCTTGGCTGGCATTTTCTTTTCTTTAAGGAAGTGAAAAATAGGCCCACTTTTCTCTTCTGGCTTGTAAAGTGTCTGCTGAGAAGTCTGATGTTAGTCTGATGGAATTTCTTTTATCAGTGATTTAACATTTCTCTCTAGCTCCATTTAATATTTATTCTGTCACATTGACCTTGGATAGTCTGATGATTATATGCCTTGGCGATGTTTGTCTTGTGTAGTATCTTCCAGGTGTTATCTGAATTTCTTCCCCCTAGATCTCTACATCTTAATAAGATCTGGAAAATTTTCCTGAATTATTCTTTAAATATGTTTTCCAAACTTCCTACTTTTTCTTCTTTTTCATTGGGAATGACTGTAATTTGTGGGTTTGGTCACTTTACATAATCCTGTATTTCTTGAAGACTTTGTTCATTTTTTAGCATTTTTCTTTGATTTTTGTCTGACTGGGTTAATTCAAAATACCAGTCTTCAAGCTCTGAAATTTTTTCTTCTGCTTGGTCTAGTCTATTGTTAAAGATTTCAACTGTGTTTTGAAATTCCTTCAGTAAATTTTTCATTTCCAGATATTCTTTTTGGGTTTTCAGAAAGATGTCTATCTTGTCTTTCATCTCCTGAATTGTTTTTCTGGTTTCCTTGTGTTGGTTTTCAACTTTCTCTTGGATATGATTGAGCTTTCCTATAATTCTGATAAGGTTTGACTGTGCCCCTACCCAAATCTCATCTTGAATTTTAGCTCCCGTAATCCCCATGTGTCATGGAAGGGACCCAATGGGAGGTAATTGAATATTGGCAGTGGTCTTTTCTGTGCTGTTCTCATGATAGTGAATAAGTCTCATGAGATCTGATGGTTTTATAAAGGGCAGTTCCCCTGCATGTTCTCTTTTGCCTGCTGCCATGTAAGATGTGCCTTTGGTCCTCCTTCACCTTCCACCATGATTGTGAGGCCTCCCCAGCCATGTGGAACTGTGAGTCCATTAAATTTCTTTTTCTTTATAAATTACCCAGTCCTGGGTATTTCCTCATAGTAATATGAAAATGGACTAATAAAAATCCATATCTTGAATTCTTTGTCATTTTAAAGTTTTCATTTTGGTTAGGATCCATTCCTAGAGAGTTAGTGTGTTTTTGGGAGAGTGTCACAACATTCCATTTCTTCATGGTGCTGTAGTTCTTGTGCTGGTTCCTTCTCATCTGTAGAAGCTGTCACTTCTTATTTTGAATTTACTTTTATTTGGATGAGTTTTTTTTCTTCCCCCCTTGAGGGTGTGACTGTTGCATATATGGGATAGAGTCCTTTGGTTTTGTTTCTATGTGATTTTAGGGAACCAAGGCTTTATATGAATTATTTGGTCATAGATAGCCTTAGTGTAGTGGTTTTCACAAATGCTAGTTGCTTGTAGATTGTAGTATTTGTGTGCTGTGCATGTGGGCAGGCTCACTACCTCCTATAGAAATGGGGATGTAGAAGTTTTGAGAGCCTTGTTTCCCAGCACTGTGCCCTTGTGTCAGCAGGAATCATATTGGGGTTGTGTGGTTCACCCTACAGACCAGTAGGTGACACTTGTTGGTAAGAGCCAATCGAGTGCTCTACTCTGATGTCAGCAGTTGTGATGGGCCATGCAGTTTGACCTCCTGGCCAGCAGGTGGTGCTTGCAGGCAAAAGGCAGTTGCAGTGATGGCAGTGGAATTTTTACTTGGACTTTATTGATGGGGGAATGTACCAGGGTGTCCCTGGTGACTGGCAGAGTGTGGAGTTCTCAGGGGTTATGTCCCATGTTCTGCTGCCAAGGTGGCTGAAGGGGGGAAAGCTGAGCAAGGCTATGTTAGGTGAGCCCACAACCAAGCTCTCCTGTCTGGGTGCAAGCACCAAGCTTGGTGGGGTTCTATGGGTAGCTCTCAGGCCTCTGGTATAACCCTCCAGGGAGGGGCAGAGGTCCTTCACCTACACCACAGAGCACATTCAGGGGAAGAGAGGCGCCCAGGGTCTTCAGCCCAGCAGGCAGCTGTCGGGCCCACTCAGCTCCCAAAACCCCAAGAACAACAGGCCTAACCTATTAGGATAGTCTCAACCCATCCATGCCAAGATCACCAAGCTATTCTACATATTCTAGACCACGAGACACCCTGCAACAGAAATCGCTATTATCAGGCCACACCCTTCCCACCAGCCTGGTGAAGAGAGGGATGCCCAGCTCCTGTACCACCAGATGAACCTGACACACTTTTCTCTGTGTTCCGACAGAGGAGATCCTCCACTAGAGATTAGGCCATAGATCTTATCTCCATACCTCTGGGCGGAGTGCTTGAGTCCTAGAAAACCGGAACCAGGCCAACTTAATTACCCTCTGTCTCCTTGGGGTCAAGCACCAGCTGTGATGGGGGAGTGAACTGCTCCCAGGCTGCTACTGAAAAACCACTCAGGCGGAGCAATAGAGGCTATACTGTGGGTCTCCTCCCAGCTCCTCCTGGGAATGGCCAGGCAGGCAGTCTTAGGAGGAACCAGCAGGGGCATGGGGCCATGTGGTTCGGATGCATCTTGGTCCTGTGGCAATGGCATTGAGGCTTGTCTTGGGTGCATGAGAGTGCCTGACCTCCACTCTCTCCTGGCCTGGCAGACAACAGGAGCTGCAACTTCTTAGGGCAGGATGTAAAACCTTGGAGGGTGGGCACACAGAGTTGCATTTTGCTGCAACTGTGAAAAAAAGACCTTTAGGCTCCATGCAGTTTCAGGCAGTCCCTTGGTGTGGTCTCTAGGCAGCTCTCCCTGCCAGTCTGTGGAAGTCATAGGAACTCGTGTAGCTAGGAGCTCAGAGGTCCACAGCAGGAATGAGGTGTCCCAGGGTTCCTTCACTCACTGCTTCCTTGGGTCTGACCTGGGTCTAGGCGTCAGTCCTGATGCCAAGCAGGCAGCCCTGTTTTCTCTTTCTTCAACCACAAAGTCTTCTGTTACTTCTCTATTAAATTTCAGTGTTTTCTCTCAAAAGATCTGTTTGAAGTGTGAAGGTTTACTCAATACGTTGGTTTTTCTGCCTGGAAGAGGTGCATCCCAGCCACATCTAGTCAGCTATGTTTAATCCTTCCAGTTTTTACATAATTCTCAACAAATTGCAATGTCATTGAGAACCTAATATAAAGTACAAGTAAGCATTTAATCTAGTTATAAGTCACTTTACTATTTAGTATACTTCTGCAGTTTTGACATTAGTAGTCAGAGGACATGCAGAGGAGTTCCCAGAAGTGAATTTTATTAACTGTGTAAATGAGCTGTGAACTAAAGAGAACCCTCAGAGAGTTACAGAGCTGAAGGACATCATGATGATCATCCGTTTCAAATGCTTCAATGTACAGACCAGAAAACTGAAGGCTGAGAAGGAAAATTACTGATTTGCTACACTTACATGAGACTTACACATTGAGGGAGCCAGATCTTTAGAAATCAAGTCAAACAGAGAAGCAATTGTTAATTGTTAACAGCTCACATTGAAATCTCAGGATAGCTTCAATTAAATTGATCGAGGCACTTAAAAAATCATGAGTCTTAATTGTTGGTTCTAAAGTCAAGTCACCAACAATATTTAATAACTGATTCTATTCATTATCATAAATATAAATCAGACAAAATCACCCAGAAACTTAAACACTAAAATGCTCAAAATTAAGGTTTTATGTTACCCATCTTCTTCCACTTTAATTCGTTTTTGCATTTGTAATGTGTATTACAGCATGGGGAGGAGAGGTGTCTGATCTGTGCTTGACACAGCTGGGGAAAATACACACATACCTACTGATACAATTTTATACCAGCAGACATATTCAGCTCTAAATTCAAAGCAAGGCTGGTATACAGCTATCTTTCCTTAATTCTCATAAGGTATTCATATATGTCTACAGTGATGGCAAAAGAAGTTTTGTTCTGCAGTCTATTTTTAAAAGGGTTTTTAAAAGCTTTTCTAAATAGTTACAATATATTTTAAAAACATATGACTCGCAGATCAGATGGTTGTAGATGTGTGGTATTCTTTCTGAGGGCTCTATTCTGTTCCATCGGTCTATATCTCTGTTTTAGTACCAGTACCATGCTGTTTTGGATGCATAGCCTTGTAGTATAGTTTGAAGTCAGGTAGCGTGAGGCCTCCAGCTTTGTTCTTTTGGCTTAGGATTGTCTTAGCAATGCAGGCTCTTTTTTGGTTCCATGTGAACTTTAAAGTAGTTTTTTCCAATTCTGTGAAGAAAGTCATTGGTAGCTTGATGGGGATGGCATTGAATCTATAAATTACCTTGGGCAGTATG
>NW_012119487.1:3262111-3266181 GCF_000951035.1 Colobus angolensis palliatus | reverse complement strand
ACCTACAGAATGGGAGAACATTTTTGCAATCTACTCATCTGACAAAGGGCGGATATCCAGAATCTACAAAGAACTCAAACAAATTTACAAGAAAAAATCAAACAACCCCATCAAAAAGTGGGCAAAGGATATGAACGAACACTTCTCAAAAGAAGACATTCATACAGCCAACAGACACATGAAAAAATACTCATCATCACTGGCCATAAGAGAAATGCAAATCAACACCACAATGAGATACCATCTCACACCAGTTAGAATGGTGATCATTAAAAAGTCAGGAGACAACAGGTGCTAGAGAGGATGTGGAGAAGTAGGAACACTTTTACACCGTTGGTGGGACTGTAAACTAGTTAAACCACTGTGCAAGACAGTGTGGTGATTCCTCAAGGATCTAGAACTAGAAATACCATTTGACCCAGCCATCCCATTACTGGTGATATACCCAAAGGATTATAAGTCATGCTGCTATAAAGACTCATGCACACTTATGTTTATTGTGGCACCATTCACAAGAGCAAAGATGTGGAACCAACCCAAATGCCATCAATGATAGACTGGATTAAGAAAATGTGGCACATATACACCATGGAATACTATGCAGCCATCAAAAAGGATGAGTTCTTGTCCTTTGTAGGGACATGGATGAAGCTGGAAACTACCATTCTCAGCAAACTATCACAAGGACAGAAAACCAAATACCACACATTCTCACTCATAGGTTGGAATTGAACAATGAGAACACTTGGACACAGGAAAGGGAACATGACACACTGGGGCCTGTCATGGGGTAGGGGGAGGGGGGAGGGATAGCATTAGGAGATATACCTAATGTAAATGACGAGTTAATGGGTGCAGCACACCAACATGGCACATGTATACATGTGTAACAAACCTGCATGTTGTACACATGTATCCTAGAACTTAAGGTATAATAAAATAAAAAAAGAAGAAGAAAAAAATATATATATGACTCACATTTTTATGGAATCCAGGAAATATTTTCACTGAACTCTTCTTTGGGATATAATTTGAAAATCCGTAATATAGAGATCACTGGTTGTAAATGCAAACAGCTTGAGTGTCAGGTCTCTAGCCCTCTTCTCCTTAGGTCCACTCTAGCTTTCATACAGGTCCTGAGGACCTAGGCTTCTACTAGTAGCCATGCTAATTCCTTCCCAGAGGCAGTCTGAGGTGGCTTCAAGAGGAAGCAAGTCTTCTCTGCTTACCACCTGTGCTTGTAGATTCTCTAGATGAATTCAGACAAGACTGACTTTCAGAACGAATACAACTAAGGCTATTAATCTGCGACCTCAGTATACAGGAATTATTATCCGCATCATGAGGATGAGGCAGGTCATAGAAATTGAAGAGCTCACCCCAGTCACCTACCAAATAAATGGCAAAGTAAAGCTATCTGAAGTGAGGTCTTCTCTGCTTACCACCTGTGTCCTACGTCCACTCTCGTTTTCACACAGGTCCTGAGGACCTAGGCTTCCACTAGTAGCCATGCTAATTCCTTCCCAGAGGCGGTCTGAGGTGGCTTCAAGAAGAGGAAGATCTTCTCTGTTGCCAGCAAGCTTTGCTACTAGGTGACCACAGCACCCCTACAGTCTTGGAGCATGAGACAACTGTACATTAGACAGGACACAGATGGTGCTAGGGGAGAGCGCGGGCTTAGGGGGTCAGGTAGATCTCGCTTCAGATAGCTTTGCTTTGCCATTTGTTTGGCAGGTGACTGCGGTGAGCTTTTCAATTTCTCTGAGCTGCCTCATCCACATGATGGGGATAATAATTCCTGTGTACTGAGGTCACAGATTAATAGCCTCAGTTGTCTGAATTCATCTAGAGAATCTATCAAGTAGCCTCAAATACAAGGCAAGGAAGTTGTTCAAAGGCAGAAAGTTATTCAAATACAAGGGAAGGAAGTTATTCCAAAGCAGAAAGAATCCATGTGCCTGACTTTGGTCCAAGGGTGGAATTGGAGAGAGAGAATAGTGTGCCTTCTTATCCAGTGACAGGGCTCTACATGTTATGCCAGAATCTTTAAGAGGAGGAGCTCTAATAAAGAGAGAATTAAAAAATAAACTGTTTCCCAAAAATCTTTGCCATTACATCAAGAGTACAAAGGATTCTGATTTGAAACCCATAGAACAAAACAAGGATGAAAGAGACTTGCATATCTTTTCTTTAATTGAAATATATACAGTAAAGTAAAAACCTCACATAATTTCATCACATAAAAAGGACATAAATAACTAAAATAAGTTTCCCTTTCATTCCTAGAATGCTTTGAGCCTACCCCATCCCTATTCATCTTAACCCCACCCCTCCCACTCCTAAGAAACTACAGTCATTTTGTTATATAACTTTAGAGACTTCTTTCTGCGATTATATACACACATATACACAAATATTCTGTTTATTTTTTAATATTTTAAATTTTTAGACGTTTAGGGGGTACAAGCACAGATTCCTTACATGTATATATTGCTTAGTGGTGAAGTTTGCGCTTTTAGCATACCGATGACCTGAGTAGTGAACATTGCATCCAATGGGTAATTTTTCAATTCTCACCATGCCCCTCCCACTCTCCCACCTTTTGTTATCTCCAATGTCTATTTTTCTACTCTCTATGTCCATGTGTTTTTTTTTTTTTTTTTTTTGAGACGGAGTCTCGCACTGTCACCCAGGCTGGAGTGCAGTGGCCGGATCTCAGCTCACTGCAAGCTCCGCCTCCCGGGTTTACGCCATTCTCCTGCCTCAGCCTCCCGAGTAGCTGGGACTACAGGCGCCCGCCACCTCGCCCGGCTAATTTTTTTTATTTTTTAGTAGAGACGGGGTTTCATCGTGTTAGCCAGGATGGTCTCGATCTCCTGACCTCGTGATCCGCCCGTCTCGGCCTCCCAAAGTGCTGGGATTACAGGCTTGAGCCACCGCGTCCGGCCTGAAATTGTTAAAAACATCTCATGCTCATGCTTTCAGGTCACTATTTACGGGTCACCATGCCAAAGCTCCTGGGAGCTTTCCCTGTTATTTCAGAGTCCTGAAAATGAATACTGCTATATATATATATATATATAGTTTTCTATAAGCCTTCCTTAATCTTTTTCAAGAAGAGCAAAGTATCTCTTCAACTGTTTTCCAAAAACATGTGTGTTGCTTATATATTCACTGTATCCCTAATTACATTCTTTTAGTATAGGTGCCAGTTACCGGTAACAACAAAAAAAATCAACTTCTGCTAGAATATTTAAAGAGGTTTATTCTGAGCCAATATGAGTGACTATAGCCTAGGGAAACACACTCAAGAGGTCCTGAGAAGGTGTGCCCAAGGCAGTTGGGTTAACGTTTGGGAGGGAGACAGAAATTGCGTGTCAAAACATAAATGAATACATGGGAGCTGTACGTTGAATCTATCCAAAAAGGCAGGACATCTGGCAGTGGGAGCTTACAAGCCATAGGTGAGTTTAGGGATTCTTTAGTTGGCAATTGGTTGAAAGAGTTTAGTTTTGTCTAAAACCCTGGAGTCAGCAGAAAGGAATGCTTCAGTTAAGACAAGGGGTTCTGTTATCTCTTACATGATGCCACACCAGAGTCTGGTCGCAAAAGTAAGTCACAATATACTGGGCCAAAAAAAACATAATTTTATGTCTTGTAGATTTGACTCCCTCCGAGCCCCTTAAAAAGAAATCTGAGACTGGACACAGCGGCTCACGCCTGTCATCCCAGCACTTTGGGAGGCCAAGGCAGGCGAATCAGGAGGTCAAGAGATTGAGATCATCCTGGCTAACATGGTGAAGCCCCATCTCTATTAAATACACAAAAAATTAGCCGGGCGTGGTGACGGGCACCTGTAGTCCCAGCTACTTGGTAGGCTGAGGTGGGAGAATGGTGTGAACCTGGGAGGCAGAGCTTGCAGTGAGCCGAGAGCCAGACTCGAAAGAAGAAAGAAGAAAGAAAGAAAGAAAGGAAGGAAGGAAGGAAGGAAGAAGAAAGAAAGAAAGAAAGAAAGAAAGAAAGAAAGAAAGAAAGAAAGAAAGAAAGAAAGAGAGAGAGAGAGAGAGAGA
>NW_012119487.1:3142161-3261856 GCF_000951035.1 Colobus angolensis palliatus | reverse complement strand
GAAAGAAAGAAAGAAAGAAAGAAAGAAAGAAAGAAAGAAAGAAAGAAAGAAAGAAAGAAAGAAAGAAAGAAAGAAAGAAAGAAAGAAAGAAAGAAATCTGAGAAAGTAAAAATGTCAGAGTTCAGTCCTTACCTGTTTTTTTCTACTAGACTGCAAAGTTCTTATCGAAAAAGGCCTTCCCTACTCTTGACACCTGAACTTCCAAGTGTCTGGAATAAGGCCAATCAAGCCACAATATCTGAAAGAATATGCGATGGGAAGTCAGATCTGGGATTTACGCTCTACCCTGCTAATAATTTGCACCTCATCTGGAGAAGTTCCAGCCCGCCTGGATTGTAGCTTCTTCATTTTAAGAATCTGTTTACAGTCAAGGATGGAGATAAACTAGATGTCCTTTAAGGCCACTTCAAACATGTGAAATACAAAACTGATGTCTGCAACATGAAATAGTAATAGCTAAAGAGAAAAATGCATACTATCAAAATATTATTGTTGTCTGACACTAAAATACATATTTTGTGTATGAGACAGGGTATTGCTGTGTTGCCCAGGTCAGAGTGCAGTGGCATGATCTCTGCTCACTGCAGCCTCAACCTTCTGGGCTTAAGTAAGCCTCCTGCCTCAGCTTCTTGAGGAGTTGGGACTACAGGAATGCACCACCATGCCTGGCTAATTTTTGTATTTTTTGTAGAGACAGTGCTTTACCATATTGCCTAGACTGATCTCAAACTCCTGGACTCAAGCAATCTGCCTGCCTTGGCCTTCCAAAGTGCTATGATTACAGGTGTGTGCCAGTGTGCCCTGCCTCTAAAATACACATTTTAGTCAGTAAGTTACATGTAACTATTCTTATTTGTATGTGAATAACTCTTAAATTCCCATCAGCAACATAGTTAGAAATTATTCTTTAGAGTAGGATATTTTACAGATGGCTTTGTGGCAGGCCAATTCTCCCTGACAATCACACAGACAGGCCTGCATGACAGTCACACAGACAGGCCTACATAACACTCCAGTTACACAGACAAATTTCCATAGCACTGCCTTCCCACTGAGCAAATAGTCAAACCTAGGGAAATCAATGCCCAGACATCAAAACTAGAAATGAAACATATGGTCAGTAGGAAACTTGCATGGGCTTCTCCCTAACCTGGAGCAAGCCAAAATAATAGAGACAGTCTTATATTCCTAGTGCCAGGACCCTTCTCGCGTTGACAAAATCTGAGACAAGTCAAGGTAACAGAGGCAGCTGTTTGAATGGATTCATTGGAGAGTGTAAGGCAGCTCTCCAGACCAAGCCGTAAAGGAGGTAAGATAGAAATAATCACTGTGGTACCACAGTAGACAGGCTTTGAAGGTACTGGGGCCCTTTTAATTGGACTTAGCTAGCATTTTTTGCCTCTGACCTTCTAGTTGAAACAAAATTAGCTACCAATAGACTCAGGTGAATGTTATACTGCACATAGGCACATAACCCCAACCTATATAAGCACTAAGAAAATTGTAACACTTTGAGTTGGTGGAATTACCTCCGGCCTTCTCCGTGTATCTGGTTACAGCGATAAATTCCCTACTTTGAGTTGGTGGAATTACCTCCGGCCTTCTCCGTGTATCTGGTTACAGCGATAAATTCCCTTCTTTCCTAGTTTGTCTGCTTCTCGTGACTGGGCCAGGAGAAAACGTAGTCAGACCTGGCCTGGTTCCAGGAATAGCTTAGCAAACAAAATGTACTAATTATTGATTGATTTTCATTATTTTGTTTATTAAAAGGCAACTTTCCCTGACCCTGCATTACAATTCCAGGGGTTTCTCTATACTGCCTAATTGTTCTACAATCACCTAAAAGTATTACTACTATTACTAAAACTATTACTAGTATTAATTGTTATAATAATAAAGATAATAAATTATTACACAATGCTTCAAAGTTAATCTATTTCATACCAAAGTTAAATAAAGTAGATAATATTGCTTTCTTGATTGCACAGCCTAAAAACCCTAAGCTAGAGAAACAAGATCACTTACCCAAGGTTGCAAAGCTAATTACTATTGGCTCCTGGGTCAAAATCCACGGTTTTTGTGCAAGAAGAGAAAAATATGTTACTCCATCACTAACAAACAGTGGCAGTTAAACGGGGTTGGATTGCCAAAGAAGAGTCACAGGACCCAAAATGATGATGGCTCACACAAAGGGTACACTATTGTAACAGCATTAATATAAGGATATACATCATGGCTAAAGCCTGACTCACAGGAAGGGGTCTGGGGAGACCAGGTACAGGCTCCTACTACCCCCTCTCTGTGAAGGCTGTGACTGAACATACTTTCTGCAATTACAAACGCATGGAACAACTTGGAACCAGAAAGCCCAAAATGAAATCTCAGCTGAGGGTTGTTCTTTTATGTATATCTATTTTGCTGATCAAAAACGCATATTTCTAACTGGGCACAGTGGCTCACACCTGTAATCCTAACACTTTGGGAGGCCAAGGCAGGTGGATCACCTGAGGTCAAGAGTTCGAGACCAGCCTGGTCAACATGGTGAAACCTTGTCTCTACTAAAAATACAAAAATTACTCGGGTGTGGTGGCATGAACCTGTAATTCCAGCTACTCAGGAGGCTGAGGAAGGTGAATCGTTGGATCCCAGGAGGCAGCGGCTGCAGTGAGCTGAGATAGTGCCACTGCACTCCGGCCTGGGTGACAAAGTGAGACTCCATCTCAAAACAAAAACAAAAAAGCCCCCACATATTCCTGCTATGCAACAAACCCAATAGCAGAGCCCTCCAGAAAGCTCACTAACATCAGGTGCAAATCAACAATCTTACTCTCACAAGCCAGTACAAACTGCCCCAAAACTCCTCAGAGCAACACTAGTATTCAGTAACCAACGTAATGCCATGCAAGAACTTTAGCAAAATGCCTCAGGCTAATTCCAGGCCTGCTGGAATTAACCCTGAGGACACATCTTCCTCCATTGTATTTACCACCTGGAGAGTAAAGAAGTCCCGCAGTCTTTTGAAACTAAAACAATTCTGCATTCTATCCTTTCCGTTACTTAGAATTTATCCTGTTCCTACAGTGACAGGAATGCCATAAAAAATATTATTTCAAAGTCTTTGGAGGTTTGATACATCATCAACATTTTTACATTAATACAGAGCACTCAGGTGTTTGGACACATGGTTTCACCTGAGGAACCTACCAATAACAGCCCCTACTCTACAGGAGCTGGGGAGCTGTCTTGTCAATCTCATCTATCAGCTCAATAACCCCTGTTCTCCAATTTATGTTCCCCTCAGATTTTCCCACTCATCTGAATCAGTTCATCTCAGCTTGTTAAGGTAAAAAGCACTGATGTATTACAAAATTCCAGTCCCCAAAATCTGGTTTTGCTGACTAAGCTGCCAACTGGCAGAAGAATTCAAGCACTCATTATCAGGACAGGTTTCTTCCAAGCTCCCCAGCACTGAGCCTCACAGTTGATGCTCCACAGTTGGGATAGGGCAGGATCTCAACTTCAGGACTCTGTTAGGCTTTAAGGATCATACACTTCTTTAAAGGCTGATGCCACCATCAAGCTTAAGTAATACCTACAATTGCCACTAGGTAGAACCAGTGAGCCAAAGGTACATGCAGGGATTAAAAAAACAAAAACAAAAACAAAACTCCAGAAAGAAAGAGAGAAGAAAAGGAGGGATATTGGTTGAATATTTACTAATACTGGTTGAATATTTACTTATATTTCATTTAGACCTATATGTGATGATCATCAGCCTGGTAGGGGAGGGAGACATGTGCCCTCTGATTTCACATCATGATATATCCACAGGTATTCTCCCAATTTAGCTTTCCAACATCTCAATATCCCTGAAGGGGAAAAATATGAAATCATCAGACAAATGATAGGACATTGAAAATGAAAGCAGATGAAATAATCAATGTACATTTTTTAAATGTAGGTCACTGTTCTATTTGTTCTGCCAGTGTATACATTTTTTGTGCCTCATTTGAACTCTATCGTATTCATTTAAGTCAGCCTCGAAAGTTAGGTATTATTTATCGCTCCTTTCCTTGTACCATAAAGGAGGCTGAAGCTCAGAGTGATTAAGTTTGCTACCATCATAGCACTCGCAGATGCCAAGCAAGTTAGATATGCCTGACTTCAAAGTCTTTTCTTCAAGTTAAACCACAAAACAGCTCCTCAAACAACCAACTTTATGTGAGGCTTCCCAGGGAGCCAAGGAAAAAAAAATGCTACTTTATTTCTGGAGACGTGCCTTAGCTCATATTTCATTCAAATTTCTCTTTGACAGATAGGAATTGAGGGACTTGGCCAAGGCCATCCAGCAATTCAGACACAGCACAAAGGCTAGAATCCAGTTCTTCACATGTGGTAAAGAGGAGAGGCAGAGATTACAGATGAAAGAACAAAAGGTGAGGTGGCACTGTTTCTTGGCTGAAACAGTGGCTCCACGTTCACACCAGCATAATAATCACTGGTTATTTTATCTAGTTCTTCCAAGGGTCAGGCACTTTGCTAAGCCCTTCAACAACCATCTTAGTATTGTTGGATGCCTGATAGCATCATTTTTCTCTTTTTCCTAGAACAATATGCATATTTCCTTTGGGGAATTGCCTCTCTTACATCCTTTGCAAGATGGTCGATGTGAATTTGATTCCACTCTCCCATCTAGGAGTGAGCCTTAAGTCTAATATTCGATCTCTTTGGCCCAATGATTGTTCGGAATTGTGTCTGTGAACTAATGCAGGACTTGAGACATAAGGAGATTTTGTTGAAGACTTCTCAGAAATGATTTTTCCTTCTTCCATGGGAACTACCAGAAGAGAAATTCCCCTCTTTTATGTGGTGCAATGTGAGGACATAAGGTCCAGAATCGCTGATGCTACCTTGCAGCAAGTCTGCCTGAGCACATAGCTAATAGCAGAAGGGAAGTATAGTGAAGAGAATTGCAGAGTAATGATGCAAGAGACCTTAGAGCGTTGTGAGCATCTGAATCAAACCACACCTGAAGTCAGGCCCACTTCAGGACTTCACAAATACAGTTGCTTTAAACGGGCTTGGGTTAAACTTTCTGTTGCTCACAACCAAAGGCATCTTTTTTTTTTCTTTTACTTTAAGTTTTAGGGTACATGTGCACAACATGCAGGTTTGTTACATGTGTATACATGTGCCAAGTTGGTGTGCTGTACCCATTAACTCCATCTTAACTGACACATACAATTGCTAGCATTATCGCTGTTTTGTGGATAAGAAAATTGCCCAATCTTACTTTTGTTAGAGTAAGATTTGACCCAGAATGGTCTGGCCCCAAAACCTTAACCATTAACTGCAAATTACTGCATTCATATATCAGTATCCCTAAAAGAGGAAATTGTGTCTTTCCCTTTGGCATTAGCAAGGGAGCTTGCCTTAGTCCTTTCCCTTAACCCTCAGGCTTTCTATGGAACCTCTTTTAAATAACTTCACCTAATCACACACATCCACAGGACTAAAATGCTGCTAGATTAATGATTAAGGCTCCTGGGAACAAATAGAATTGTTCCATGTGATTACCAGGCCAGGAACTGATCACGTGTCTCCACATGATCTCTCTACACTCAGAAGCAATCATTCCTGGAGCTCTGGTGACATCACAGAAAAATGTCTCTAGTCACTGACATTGCCGGGCAAAACAGAGTCAAAGCAAACATTGCGACAATGTGGCTTCATAAACACATTGCTGGTAGCACACTTGCCAAGAAGATGAGAGCCAGATCACAAACAAACCCACAGCATCATCCAAAGCACCTCCAGGATATGATTTTGAATGGCTCGGTCTCCACTCTCAGACTGAGTCTGGGAAAAGGCTTTCAAATGTCCCCCAACCCCCACCATGCTCAAATTGCCCATTGCCCACTTTCACTTAGCCAAGCTACAAAATCACCCTTTTCTAAGGTGGATCTGTAAGGTTTATTTCATGATTTAAAAAATCAAAAAGCCCAAAGAGGGGGAAAACTCATCAAAATATTTTCCAGTGATATCCATCAGAAAGACTTTCTGAAAATAATTGCTCACAAAGTAAGATGACAATAAGAGGTCGCCTATGTCTCTTGGCAGCTAAACTCTTCAGTCTTCGTGGTAGAAATATTCTGCCTCACTCCTTCCAGCTTGTTATTCAAGCAATTATTTTTCATTATCACCCTGACCTTTTCTGTATTTTTGCAAGCACGCCTCCTCCTCCATGACCCCCTCTGTATGTGGCCTCTGCAGTCAGTGGAATTTGAAAGGTATACCCCAGCAGCTGGGCTTTTGATGTGGGTTTTGCAACATGGTTTTCTTATTGACTATCCAAAATAATCTCAACTATTTTTTTCAATCATTCTATTTGGTCTTCTGTTTGTACTTTAGAATAGGCCTCCCCAGAGAGCAGCACAAGATGAATCTCCTCTGCATGTTTCCATCACATGACAGAGAGTCACAGGGAGGGAGAGGAGGAGGCGAGGATAGGAAACCCTGCCTATGCACAAGTGGAGGAAGATGAGAGACAGGACTCTAAATGACACCATGCCAGCCTATGCCAACAGGGAGAGAAATAATGCTCTGAATGGGGAACAGTGATTACATATGGTTCTGTAGGGTAAGTCCAAAAGTCTGCAAATCAGTAACTTTATCTTCACATACACTGGGTGATACTCTGAACAATGATTATTAAAGTATGTTAAGAAGCTCAGCTCTGGAATTATGGGCAAGTCGGTTGACCTGAACAATAACTTTTGTAACAAACACGGAATAGACTGTGTCTGCTGGATGACCTTCCAGACTATCCTGACCTCTCTCCAATGGCTCACTCTGATGAAATAGAAACTGGTTTGTTTTAGACATGCTGCTCAGGTGTCTCCCTAAAGGCACACAAAGGAGTCCATCAGGAGAGGTCACTGCTACAGAGCCTCTAGGCCCCCAGATGGGCAGTAAAGAGGTAGTGCCGTGGAGATGAACTTCAAGTAAAACAGCAAGACTGGGGTAGATTTCTCCTGGACTCACACTGTTAATGCTGCGTGTGGCCTTGGAAGTCATTTAGTACAAAAACCTGTTTTCTTTTCCTATTACTCTTAATTTTCTCCAGGCTACACACCCTTACTCTTTTGAACTCTTTACCTATCTAAAGGATGAAAACCCCCTCAAATATCCTGATCATTCTCTACTCAACATGCCACAGCTTGTCCAGGACATTCCTACAGGAGGCTCACTGAACTAGGCACAGAATTCCAAGTATAGTCTAACCAGTATGGAGAATGGAAGATCATCTTCCATGTTCTGGTCCACAGGGCAGCCGCTTGGACCACATTTGAGTCAGAAATATACAATCGTTGCTTCTACCTTTCCTCAACAGCCTTCTCTCCAAAAGTAGGTAAAAATATTTAAACATTATAATCCACTGGACAAATATCCAGTTGTCCTTGGTTATATTTCAACTCTAGACCAACCCAATCCAGATGAGCAAAGGAGAACTGGCAGTCAAGAGTGTATGGAGGTCATAAGAAAGACACAGAAGCCAGTCCATATAAGTTAAAACAGACTCTCCTCAGTCCTGCATGGTTAAAACTTGTTCCTATTACATAGTTGATAAATAAAGTAATTTCTCAAAGAAACCTTGAACATTATGAAAAAAGAAGCAACTAGGAGTCAACTTAGCAACTTCTGAGAAGTTATTAAATATGAACAGACACCCACAGTACCACTAGGCAGTGTACACAGAAGAATGAAAGATGATGTTGGTTGACTTCTCCATCTCTTCCAGCCTGTTTACAACTGTTAATTCTGTAATTAATGCTTCAAAATACTCTAAACTTTGAAGTGATGCTATATTATTTAACCTATAAAATAACAAAACGTTAGCAGAGTAATGTAGATTGACTAATTCTTAAGGTAAAGAGTCTGTCCTGAAAAGCATGACAGTGTGTCATTCAGGTGATTGGTAGAAAGGAATTATCATCATTCTCAAATAGATTATTTTTCCAGGATTTAGGCCTCTTTCCTTTAAATGACAAAGATTCCAAGAAAACCAAGAAAGTGGTTAGTGCTTCAGTTAAATGCTTTATAGTCAGTTTTGAAATTACTTAAATATCAGTGAAAATGCTTTTCATGTGACAGATCCATATCGTGTCTAACAGTAGGATAACTTGAATGTTGGTGGAAAAGTCCAGTCCCATGTAGTTTCAAAAGAATTATATGAAGAATCTTCTTCGAAAAGAAATCACAGATTTCAAAAACACTAGTACTGTCTTTTTAAATTGTATTTTATTTGTTATCAGAGGGAGGTTGATAGTTTACTTCTGTCTCAGAATTTTGCAGTTTCAAAGAGTCATTCTCATCTAATTTTGTTTCACTGTTACATTTACATTTAAGGCATCTTTGTTTCTGATCTTGAGATGTGGAAAGAGGCTAGAGAGGTGGTCGGATTGTCAGAGATCCTTTTAGTGTCGTTTGGTATCTCTGGGGAATTAATAGAAATATTGTGGACTAAAGAGAGCTTAGAAAAGTGCTCTAGATGATTTCTACAGTGAATACAGCTATTTTGGATACTTAAGCTTCATGAAGTACCCTCGTAAAAATGAAAAAAAAAAGAATTTTAAAGGAGGCTTAAGAACACAAATCCCAATGCTAAAAGAAAAGGCAATATAATGAAGACTACGCTTTCAAAAGCTAATGTAAATTATTTGGGGGTTGGTTTTATAGCTCTTTCTCTCTAGAGAATAATACAAAGGTACTTCAATATATAGATTTCTGCCTCTGCTAGCTATCATCCAAGAATGACTGGCAAATTCCCATGGGTAAAAATCTCCCCTAAACAAATTCACACACTCAGGATCAGCAGGAGAGCTTGATTCTGCCCCTTCTTTTCTTACAAGCTGAAGAGGAAAACAAGAGGCCCCTGCAAATTAACTCAAGTGTACAAGCTACCATTTTCTCTTGTTAATCATTGGCTAAGATGAATAAAATGCTTAACCTATTATTTGCCCAAACGTCAAAATCCCTGAACTGTAGTGCAGTGTTGGTATCTGTGGGTGAAAAAGCAGATTTTCTTTCCTGCCTAATGCAGAAGGTAGAAATTAGATACACTTTACCTTAGCAAGAGTCAACCAAGCTTTCACCTCTTAGCAAGATCAGTCATTCTCCATGAGCACTGGAACCACTTGGAAAGCTTGTAAAAATGCACAATCTTGGGTCCCAAGGGGATTTTGATTCAGTATATTGGGAGGTAGGTCTAGGAAACTATACTAGAAACAAACAACACAGGTGTTCTTCAGTCCACACTTTGAGATACCCTTTTATAGAAACTTTATCACCCCATAGGTATACACAAAGCCACTATGAATGATCCATGTGAATGATGAAATGATAGTACATTTTTGGCACAACTAAGGATTCCTTTTATTTTTCTCCTCCTCCATCCCTTTGTCTCACTATTACTTTTCTGTTTTCTCACCACCCTTTCTGTCTTCCTCCTTTTACACTGTTTCTTTCCCCTCTGTCTTTGCACTGTCAGCTATGAATCATAGAAAAAGAAAATGGAAGCAGAATAAAAGGCCTCACTTTGTCTAGACTTTCTGAGTACCATACAGTCATTCACTGATGTCCTTAAATTTAAGAAATTTCCATGAATCAGGTGCTGATGATACAATGTCCTTAATATACAAATACATTATTTTTTATTGCTAAAAGTGTTGAAATCTTCACAAAGCAATAGATTGGAGACATAAAAGAAAAGGAAATTCTATGCAATCAATTTTTTTCATTTTTATACTAACTTTTTTATTATACTTTAAGTTCTAGGTTACATATGCACAACGTGTAGGTTTGTTACATATGTATACATGTGCCATATTGGTGTGCTGCACCCATTAACTCGTCATTTGCTGTAATCAATTTTATGTATTACTTGTTAGCATCTCAGAGAAAGACTTATTGAAAGAACTGAAGCTAGAGAATAAGAATGTAAAAAACAAATTCATTCACTCTTTCATTTATTCGAACATCAGCAAGTGTATTTCTATCTTCTTTGCCAAGGCATGAGATAAAAATGAAATAAGACATATTTTTCATTGTTGTTAAACAGTTATTCAAGAAATAATTAAAAATCAAGATAACAAAGAAAAGCAAATGGAAGACTGAAAATGTTTTTACAATATAATGTTAACTTTGTTTCTTGTTATCTAAAACGGAAGGATCTCTGCCATAATTCACAATTATATCTTTACTTAAGTCACTCAATCAGTATTGAGTTGACTCTTATGGAGCTCCTGACAAAATTAAGTGAAGATAGGTTGTCTTACCTACTTTCATTTCTCAGAGTTATTACTTATCAACTGATGTCCATATATTCCAAGGATCCCATGGATAAAATACAATGGGTTCATTAACTCAGATGGAAAAAAAAATACATCTTTATTTTTGCTTACTTCTAACTAATATTTTACATTCTCTTCTTACATGAATGCACGAAATAAACCATAGTAATATTAGCAGTATATATGACTGATAAGGAAAATCACAGATATTTTTCTTATCACATTAAAGTTATACAAATTTGTTGAGATAGCACTTACATTTATCACTTTTAAACTATGGTAGTTTATACACAAGCTGATAGATCTTGTTATTTAACGTGTTAATATATATTAACATATCACAATTTTTCAGATAGTTCAATAACTGTATTTCAATATGATTCATTTCCTTGTAATCTTATATACTTTGTTGTATGCATGTAAAATACTATTTTAAAAGAGGTCCATAGCATAAGAAAGTTAACTCTAGTAATAAATAGTCAATTCCAACAAAATGCTATTACCATGTCAAATTAGATAATCTTTAAGCAAAATAATATTAGCTTAGCTCCCCATAAGATTTCCTTCAATGAGCACAACTTAATATGATGCCCTTGAATTTTGAGTGATTATAAGAGGCATCTACCCATAGAATATCTGCACAGGCATTGCCGATTTCTGTATGTATTATCCATTATAAGGAAACCCACCAAGTTAATTTGTTAGAAATGAATTTTTATAGTTCTGTTTAACTAGACCACAGGAACTATATGACTTTTTTGTTTGCCTTTTAGTTGTTGCCATTGTTTTGCTAAGACTGCCCGGAAAGTCAGAGCAAAATGTAGTACCTAATGATAATGAAAATATCATCTCAGTTTTGCTGTAAAGTTGCCTCCTTTCCCTTAAAATAGTTTCTGTTATACTCTTTTACCTGTCCTATATTATACTTTTAAAAAATTATAGCTTGACACAAGATGTTTTTTGAAGTAGGAAGGGTGAGAAATATGAACAAATTATTCTTAATGGCTTTGCAGAATATATTATAAAGCTCTTCTATCAACATATTGTATGAGCTCTTTCCCATTCTGGGAAAGGAAAATCAAAGGGTCTTTATTTCCTCCTCCCCCATCTAAGTTCTAGACAGTTTCTGAGTCATCAGTGTTCATGAGCACTACAACCCTAATCCACTGCTAGAAATGGAGGGGCTTCTCCACCTGGATAGTATTTGTAGAAGCCCAGGCAGGTCATGCCCACCACAAGAGGATTCCACCAGGCCTAGTAAAAATAATCTGCCCTCATGATATTCCAGTGATTCAGTTCTCCCAAGCATTAATTAACAGTTATGCAAATATTCGTGAACAGCGGAAGGACTTTGGCTTTTAAGGAGTTACTCACAAAACCAGCATCTGATTTTTTAAATCAATGTAATTGCCACCCACTTCCTACTCTCTTCCGCCCTTTACCATTGTCACTCTCATTCCCCCACAATCCAGATTCACTCATCTAAGGGAACTTCCAGAGGCTTTCTGAAGACTTTCCAGGAAAAACAAAGGAATAAAGGTTCCAAAAGAGAAGTGGTAACCCATTTGAATCATTTCAAATCAGGAATGAGACTCCTTGAGACTTCACCCTGAGTGAAGCACCCAATGTGCCTATCCACCAAATGTCGATTTGGGCCTGACTCATTGGTATTGACAGGAAGCAATGAGTTTTCATAGTGAATTCATGATCAGGAGTAAGGATAGCTGAGTGATATAACTTTGCTCTGCCCTTGACCTGTTGGAAGATCCAAAGCATATTTTACCCATCAGTTTTTCAATAGGTGCTAAATGACTAGCCCTCCTTACAAAGTATTCTGATCTCTCAGGAAGAAAAATTATACTCAAAACCCACACAAGGTTTAACTTACAGTACCAAAGGGTAGAAAATATTTTCTGCTTAGGAAGTAGTGGTCATGGAAAAAGAAAAAGATAAAGAAAGAAGGAAAATAAGAAAGACAGAAAGGAAAACAGAAAGGAAGGAAGAAGGAAGGAAGGAAGGAAGGAAGGAAGGAAGGAAGGAAGGAAGGAAGGAAGGAAGGAAGGGCAAAACAATCCTGAGACTGAAGCCTAATTTCAAAATTTATCTTGTGTATTTTTCTTGTATTTGACTGTTTATCACAATGATGACTTAAGTTTTACCTTAGAGTCATAATTTCTCAATACAAATTCCATCCTTGAATAATTGATCAATGCCTCTCAGGAAGTCAGAAGGCTAAAAAGAGCATTAAATCATTCAACAGAGATATCATAAATAACCGCCATGTATCAAGCCCTAGAATAAAGAATCAGGTATATTTTAGAGAATAAAACAAGCCCTAAAATAAAAAAGCAGTTATATTTCAATGAATAAAAGTATATTCTACTTACTAAGGTAAATGTTAATTTCTGTAATAAACTTTCTGTAATAAACTTTAAGGACTGCAAGATTCTATCCTACATCAATTGAATGCAAATCAATCACTTTAATTAAGCTAAGCCCTTGCTCATGGAAACGTTTTTGGTCATTTTTTATAAGGTTAAATATGCATCTACCCCATGAGTCAGCAATTCCACTTCTAGGTAAATGCCCCCCCAAATGAATAATATGCCTATAAAATACTTGTTGTACAAGAATGTTCATAACAAATTTATCCATAAAAGGCAAAAACTAGAAATGACCCAGATGTCATCAACAGAGAATGGAGAAACAATTTTTAGTGTATTCTTACAATGGAAGCTATTCAGCAATAAAAATAAATGAACTTCTGATACAAGCAACAACATGAATGAACCTTAAAGACATTACAACATAATGAAAGTAAGAAGCCAAGAACAGGAAAAACTGATGTATAGTGATATAAGTCCAAAAATGGTTACCTTTGGTGAGGGATTAACTGGAGAAGGGCATAAGGGAACTTTCAAGGATACTGGGAAAACTCCACATCTTATTATGCATGGTGGTTACTGAAAATTTAAAATATTCCTTATTTGTTTTATGTAAATTATACCATAACTTTTAAAATAAACCTATATATAAGTGTTTCTCCTAGTTTACCTGCTCACCTTAAAAAAAAAAAAAAAGAAAGAAATGAAAACAGAGAAGAAAAGAGAAGAATAAAAGACAGGCATAGTCTTTGTAGTCCAATAAGGAGAGACAGACAATTCACAAGCAAATAAGCACACTGATAATATAAAGTTATTGGTAAATGTGTGAGATAATCAAACAGAGTGTGTAATACAGAGTAGCGGGGAGGGCTCTTGTTAGCGTGACTGCGGAAGGCCTTACTGAGATTACCTGAGAGCAAACAAGCCATGTAGGGAGTTTATGAGTAAACAGAAGCATTTCAAAAAGAAGAAATAGCATGTGCAAAGACTCTGGGGTTAGACTGTGATGGTTCCTGGAGTTGAAGGGGCCAGTGCAGCTGAAGCATGGAGAAAGTTGGATGAGATGAGGCTGGGGAGGTAGGAAGGGGCCAGACCACACAGGCCAGACAGGCCATGGTCAAAAGTTTAGATGTTATCCTAAGAGTAACAGAAAGTTATGAAAGGGTTAATGCTGGGGAGTTGTACAATCTAATTTATGTTTTCTAAATCATTACTGTGGCTGCTGGCATGAAAATGAACAAGAGGAGCCCAAGTGCTTTGTAAATCAGGTTCTGTCATGAAAGTTACTAACCTCTTTGAGATGGGATTTAGTTTTTCGGTTGAATGAAGCAATTTTGTTCTAACATCTTGATCTTAAAGGTTTGAGTGAGATGCGTAAAAGAAGGATAGTCCTCCACTAATTGAAATTGGTTAGCTTTTTTCTGATCATTTTATTTTGTTCTTCAACCCGAAGAGAAAATTACTCAAATACTCTTGACACCGGAATGGAGCTTGTTTGTTAATAAAATGCAGTCCCTACTGTTGAGGCTGAAGCTTCTGGTGGGACATAGAGAAAGGATAAAGAAGTTGCCCCCAACCAGCCAGTCCCATCCACTGGGTCATTTCAGAATCACTTGGTGTAAGTATGGGGAGAAGGTTAGGTACAGACTTCAAAGCTAGATTATCTTCTTTGGTACTCTGCAAGTATCTTAAAAACAAATGCATAGGTTAGCAGAAAAGTGAAGCAATTTTCTCATCTCTTCTCCCCTACTTCTCATCTCCCCGCCTCATAACGAGTAGACAATTCAGCCTGCAAAGCGAACATGGAAAACACCCATCAGATCTGCAGCTGAGGAGTCCCCAGAGAGAGACAATTTCATGCATCAAAGACTGCAAACATCCTCACGTTGTCTGATTATGCACTACTTGGAACAATGAATAATATTCCACCCACATGGGGTTACCTGATTAAACAAAAAGTAAAAGTTGACAAACAGTGTGGGGAAACATTGACAAACTCACACACCTTATATCTGCAGTGGAAATCAATGCTCAGCAAATGTGAGGTGAGGAAATCCCACACCATGGGGGAGATCAAAAGAAAAAGCTCTAGTTGTTGAGCTTGTTTTCAGCCTGTCAACTGAAGCAGGTGTCTTCTCACTCAGAAACAGGTAGAGCAGGGAGTACCCAAGGTGACCTCCATCTCCCACATCCCACTTGGAAACAAAAGTTTTACCTGAGAACAGATTTCCCCAGTATCTTTAGATCACTAAGTTGTTTTAAGAACAATAAAATAAAAGGTTAGAAAGAACAACAATGCAGTCTCATCAAGTTATAAGCAAAAAAAAAAAAAAAAAAAGACCATCAAAGAGAATGAGCTGTACCTACAGACACATCAGAACCTGATTCCCACACCCCAGCCGGGAAAACATTTTTCTCAGCAGTCACCAACCAAGGGTTTTCGTTTACTTGAATCTGTCAATGTCCAAGGATTCTTCATTCACCATGAATGAAGCCCTAGCTACAGCACTTGCCACGCTTTTGCCACTAAAGTCAATTCATGCTTTATTTATTGTCGAGATCTGTTCTCTCTCTCTCTGCTCCTCATATGTAATTTTTAAAAATTTAAACGTCTTGTCAAAGCAAAGAGTCTGAAGGTTAACTATTGGTTCCCACAGAATTTAGAAAATAGAAAAAGAGAATCTTGTTTCTTTTTAATTAGAGCATGAGGTTTTAACTCAGTATACATAAATTCAGGCCCATTATCTAAAGGATAAAATAAATGTTAAGTACTGCTTGTTTATATTCAGAATCTAAACATCTCCATAGGATTCCAAAATGGAAATTTGGTGGCATTTTTGAAGTCATAAGATGCCAAACATTCAGGAAACCTTCATTTATTTTCAGAAAAGGCGAAATAGGTCCACTTCTAGCTCTCCTGGAAAAGAGGGTTTGCTTGCAAGTGTTGTTTCAATTTGAATCCTTGGAAGATGAAGACAATCTGAGGGTCAATTTTGCTCTCACCCTCAGTTGATTTCACTGTCTTTTGTTCTTTTGCCAGAGAAGCCCGCATTGAACTGAGAATGTGATGGTCAATACTTTATTTAAGAGATCTTCAATAAAGCAAACTACCTAAGTGCTAGTTTTCGTGGAATCTTTGGGGTCTTGGAAACCACTGCTGAATTAGCAGTACCAGCAGGCAGGATGTGCCGTGGCCAACCCACGGGGCCTCATCCCTTCTGAAGGCCCTAAGCCTGGCTCTCTCTGATGCATCCATGGCCCCAGTCACTTCCCACTCGCTCTTGCTGAGAAACAAGGCAGACTCTGTGCAAGTATTCTGATTACCACACAGAGAAATTGACCCAAGAAGAAGCCAGCATGGTAGAAAGCAGAATATTACAACCCTTTGGGCTGCTAAATCAGCACTTTGAAACCTGCCCTACCTCTGAACTTTCTGACACGTGAAAGAATTGCAAACCTTATGTTAAAGGCACATTTGAGTGTGAGAATTCTGCTACTTGCTGGCAAAATCACCCTGATCCCGGGAGTCAACATTAGTCAGATAATGTTTTTTGGGGGCCTTTATGTGCCAGGCACAACACTGGACACTAGGTACACAGCAGTGAATAGAAGGGAATTCTCCCTTATGGTCAAGTGGAGAAGACACACATTAAATACACAAATATACATAACGAAGAAATTTCTAATGTGCAAAAGTACTACAAAGAAGAATACTGGGACCTCTGGACATGTACAATTAGGGGAACTTACAGGGTTTAGAGGAGTCAGAGAAGGCCTTCTTAAAGAAAGTCATATTTAATTTGAGTGTGGAACAATAAGGGGGAGTTATTTAAACAAAGAGTGTGTGACTCGAGGGGAGAAGGGTCAGGTAAAGGGACAACACATGAAGGGACATTTCAGCACATGACCTTTAATTGGCCCTAGTATTCAGGTCCACACAGAAGATGGCAGGAACAGAAAGTGGGAGGCTTCAACAGAGGCTGGAGGGGTAAGAGTCAGTGTAGCAGCACAAATAACCAGAGGCCACATCAGTAGGTGAGCCAAGTTAAGAAATTGGGGCTAACCGCAATGAGAAGCCCTGGAAGAGTTTTAAGCAAAGAAGTGAACAGCAGAACCAGATGTGTGATGTGTGATCTTAAAAGAATACTCCAATAGCAAGGTGAAGAATGGATTCCTGGAGGTCAAGAGCGGGCCAGAAGAGCAGGAAACTAAGTGAAAGGACAAGGATGGGAAAAAGTCTGAGGGGATGGAAAGCATGGAGGTGGTAGACTTGATGATGGGTGGGAGAGAGGAGTAAAGGAGAGAGAGTAATCAGAAGAGATCCCTGATCCCTGGCCTGATGCATGGAGAATAATATCATTTACTGAGATTCAGAGCAGGGAAGTTGGGTGGAGCAGGTGATAGGGAGGAGGACAAGGGCCATAATTTAGTTTAAGGAATGTTCATTTTCAGGTACACATGAGACAGCTAAGTTTGCTCTCTATCTCTCTCAAGAAATATGTTGATCAAATATTTAAAAAGTAGGCTCAGAAATCTGGGGACCTTATTTTCAACGCTGAATTTGGGTACTTAGTTACATGCACAACAAAGCCTCCATGACCAATACACACACACGGCCCTTGTGGTTTTCTAGCTGGAGTAACTACCCAACATTCCCATTTAAGGTAGGGGCCCGCAGTATGTTGCACTTTGCTTCTCTTTCCAGAAGATCAATAAAAGAACCATAATACAGCACTCTGTACTTCTGAGATGACCAGAGATGATCTTCGATGAGATTGAAAAAATAAAATCTTAAAAAAGGGTTCTATCCCACTGTCTAAGCTCTTCCATGCTCAATACAGGCTGTCTTCATGAAAGTCACACCGCCTGGACCATCATTGTTCTATTCCAAAGAGACATCACAGGACATGTCAGCACATGACTTTTATTAGTCCTAGTATTTGGATCCACACAGAGGAGAACAAAACAGCCTCAGAGAATAATGCAGATACTTCACATTTGGATTCATGAGTATTCAATGGCGTGATTAAATAAGATGTCTATATGCTCAGTTAAGGAGACCCTATTTCATTTATATTCACTATTATCTATATTTAATAACTATTTACCACTATATACAAGCAAGTAAATGTGTTGCTATATACAAGCAAGCAAATGTAATAACTATTGACCACTATATACAAACAAGCAAATGACCTGAATTGTATTTTTCTTGAAAAGGAATAGATTTTAAACAACCATCAACCATATTTTAAAGTATTACAAGGTTCCTGGGAGTGTCTTTTATCTATGGCACACATTGTTCGGAATCTAACTAGGTTTTTAATTGAGAATCTAATGGGTTTCTCATGTACAACATAATTTGAAATATGTACACATTGTGGCATGGCTAAATGAAAACCTCGCTCTCTGTCCAATGGCTATAACTATAGTGTTATAAGATGGAGTGGGCTTATCTATTTGGTTCTTTCTCCAGTGCTCCTCCCTGCTTTTGTTTTCCTGTTTAATCTCTTGCAATGATGGTAAAATGGTAGCAGAACATGTCAAAATGAATCATCTATCCCCCCAAATGTCTACTTACCAAAAGTAAATAAGGCTTACCTACTTGTAGCTCTTGTTCGTTATGAAAATTATTGAAACCTCAAGCAACTAAAGCCTACCTTCAGATGAGACCACAGCACACTGCCAGGAAATGTCTTTTCATAAGATGGGGCTCATAGGAAAGCAGTTTTCTCTTCTTTTGTTCTGGGAGGAAAGAGACATTTGGCTATGTAGAAAGAGGGCTCAGAAAGGTAACTTAGGAGGAGAATGAGAGGTCTGGAACTAGAGAACTGCTTTTGACAACTGGCTCATCCTAACCACAGATAAGCAGAGGCTGGTTTCCTGACACAAAGGCCTGGAAGGTAACTGGGAGTGCACTTGGAAGAGGCCAGAGTGAGGGACAGGAAGGAATCACTAAGAGAGTGCTATTGAGATGGGGAAGGGACAGTGGAAGGAGACAAAGCCAGGGCCTTCTTTTCGTGATTTTTATTCTACACATTGTTTTCATTTTCCTTTCCTTCTCTACCCCTTCCCCCCACACCAGCTTATTCCTGCAAACCCTCTGAGGAAACAAGCATTTTCCCTATGAATTGTCTGGGTGGGTCTGAGCTGGATAATCTAGCAAGCTCCTTCAGTGTTCCTCCTTTTCATACAAGGTATAAAAGCTACAGAAGTTGAAAGGTGGTGTATGTATTGCATATGTCATTGATATATTAATTTATAAGGGCATTTATACATTTGACTGACCTACAAAAATTCCTTTCCTCTACACACAGGTTAGGTCAATAAGACACAGTCAAAGACCAAGGAGCACTTTCTTAAAAGTCCTGGCAGACGGCAGGCTGTTGATCCCTCTGACCTGTGTGTCCAAGTGGTGTCACGTCTTCTTCCTCTCTCTGCCCATCTCTGCGTGTGCCATCTCTCTAAGTACCACCCAGAGCAGGGAAGAGGTGAGGGGGTCTGCCTTTAAAGAATGGACAATTTCTTAGTTTTGTTTCTTCTTAGTGACTTAAAACTAAAGGTTCATTGAGTTGGGAAGTCACAACTATTGACTAGAAGGAGACGTTAAAAGGATTTATAGCCCTCATCTGTTGTTTTTCCCACTCTTCCCCTATTCATGAAACATCTGCTTAGCACGGTGACAGAAGGAGTGATTCACTGGGCCTTGCCCACACCGAGAGCATTGCTGTTTCTTGTCTTTGTTCACATCTGCCTGCTGGGTCATTCCCATCCATCTCTCAAGGGATATAGGTCCAGCTCTTGACCCACATCCTCTCTAGAAATGAATCCCCTGACTCCTGTAATTCAGACCAGAGCTGATCCAGAACTTTTACTTGACATTTGTCATGCCCAGAACTGCCATGGTTCTAATCTTGTTGTGATCATCTAAATATTTACATAGAAAGCCTGTCCTGTCAACGTGACTGTAATCTCTTTGAAGCCTGAAGGGTGCAACACCCAGCCTAGGGCTGAGCATTCCTAATAAGGGCCTTTGAAATTTTTTAGAAGTATTAGTTTTCTGCTAATAAATAAATTTCTAATTTCCATCCTCCACTTATTCTTCATCTTGCCTAATTGGATTGATTTCTTTTCCACTTCTCTTTCAAATTTCTTTATGTGGTCGGCTCTTTTTCCCTTAATAATACACTATATTTTACTACAAAAGTCTTCGAGTGAATCTGTATCTGCTATCTCCAATTTTTATTCTCTTATTCTTTCTTACACTCCTTCAAATCAGATATTTGTCCTCAAAGCCACACCAAATCTGCTGTTATCAAGGTCACCAATGACCCCTACTTTGTTGGCTCAATTCTCAGCATTTCTAAGCACTCGTCATACTTCACCTATAAGAATCAGTTGACACAGTAGACCATTCCCTACTCCTTCATACACTTTCTCCATCTGATTTCTAGGACCCCACACTCTTTGGTTTTCCTCCTATCCTGTGGGTCACTTCTTTTCCCTCTCCTTTACTGGTTTCTCCTCTTCTCTCCAATCTCTTTATCCTGGTGTATGCCAAGACTCAGTCCTTGGTCCTCTCTTTTTCTCTGTCAATGTTAACTTATCCTGTCTCATGACTTTAAATAGTATTATATTCCATGACTCTCAAATTTCTACATCCAGCCCAAACCTCTCTCTTAAACTTTAGAATCATATCCAGAACTGCCTGCTTTATATTTTTGAATATAAAATGTTGAAATATAAAGTGTTGGAAACACAAGTCCCTTTAGGTTCAACTTGTCCAAAAACAGAACTTTTCCTCTTCTCTCTCACACGTGAACTCCTGGTCTTCCCCTGTCTTCATCTTGGTTAATTGTTACTTCATCCCTCCAGTCACTCAGGTCAAAAATAACCTGTGTGTGTCTGAGCTGGGTATCATCAAACCCACCCAGCATGCCTGACCTCTTTCTCTCTCACAACCCACATCCTATCAGTCAGTAAATCCTGTCACCTCTTGCCTTCAAAATATATCCAGGATCTGACAACTTATGACTACCTCTGCTGCTCCCGCCCTGGCCCTGGTCACCCTCACCTATCACTTGGATTGTTGCCACAGCTCTTTCCTGGTCTCCTCACCTTTACCTTTGCCCATCCATAGTCTATTCATAATACAGAAGTCAGACCCTCTTAAAACATAAGTCAGATCATATCACTCCTTTAAAGAGGCTCCCTACGTCACTCAGAGTAAAACCCAAAGCCCTTAGAGTGCCCAATAAGGACCTGCCTGAATAACCCTTCACCTACCTCCTTAATTCTCTGACCTCACTTCATATGACTCTCCTCATCCCTCACTCCACTCCAGACAGACTGATCTCCTTGTGCTGCCTCAAACGTTCCAGCAGCTCTCCTTCCTTAGGTTCTTTATACCAGCTGTTGCCTCTGCCTGGAAACATGCAAGCCCCTAAAATCTACCTGAATCATTCCCTCACCCCCTCTTAAGCCTTCGCTCAAATGTCATTTTCTCAGCAAGACCTACTCTGGACTTCCTATGTAATACTACAACCACATTCTACCCCATACTCTTATACTTTCTCTATCTTGCTCTAACTTCTCTTTTTTCTTAGCTCTACCATCTTATAACATATAACATACTTATTTATTTCACTTATTATTTCTGTCTCCACCAGCAGCAATGAAAGCTTCATGAGGATAGAGGTCTATGTTTGTTCACCAGTGTGTCTCAAGTCCCTAGAATGGTGCTTTCACATATATGGAGGAATGAGTCAGTGTGTTCAGAAACCCACTCAATCCCACAGCAATAGAGAATGACCTGCTGCATATGTGCCTAACTCAGAAAAGACAAATCCAAAAAGGACCTGACTATTAGTCAAAGTTAAGGCTTAGGACCCCATTTTCCCTCTGTGTTCCCACATAGGCATTGCCTGCCAGTCGCAAAGCGAGAGATAAAAATCAAGCAGGTATAGAGAAGAGCAGCTCAAGACGGGTCAAAATCAGGCAGGGCATCATAGTCTAGAAGAGGGGGTTGAATCATTTTCATAATCATTGTGAAGCTACTGAATCCTTTTAGACAAGGGAGTGAGTTACACAGAAATGTGTGTTGGGGCTCCAGTGGAGACAAGGGTCTAGAAAAAGTTCCCAAGACATATGAAGATGTATCAACCTACTGTCAGTTTCTAAGGAATTGTTACTCAAATAGTCTGACTTGAGGTTTCCTGCCAAAGTGGAAAATTCTCCTCCCAGGTCCTCCCACCCTTCATTTTGCTACCTGGTCCCTCCTCATTTAACACGTCCAGAGCCCAGCCCACATGTCAGCTTTTTTGTGAAACTTGTCTTTGTGGAACTCTGGCTTCTGTCACCTCCGTTCAGGGCTCTTTTTTCAGATCACTCAGAGCACCTGGCACATGCCTCTGGAGTAGAGCCTCTAGCTCATGCAACTATAAATAGCTGCAATTCCTTTCTCTCTGCCATACTTATTTAAGGCTAAATATATCCTTTCCAGCTTTGTAGTCTTAGCACCTATTATAAAATGGGCACACTGGCACATAGTGAGTACTCAATACATGTTATTTTGAATAAATGATCTAATCTTTATTTACCATTTCTTTCCTTACTACAAAACTTGTGCCTAATTCAACTTCTGCATGTCATTGGCAAACTGAGGACCCTAAGACTTGGAGTTTTCTTGAGAAAATTATCTCTTTCAGTGACAATCCCTTGGAAGAGAAAAATCTCAATTAGCAATGCATTTCACTAACAAAGTGGACATGTATTGTGCTCACTTTTTTTTTTAACTTCAGCTCAGGATTATTGCCATAGTAGCCACAGAAGAATTTCTATATCACCGGTGCTGTGTTCTGTTTTTCTTAGACTTTCCTCTGTAGCCCTCTGCGGTGCTTCTCATCTACAGAGGGGAAACTGAAGCACAGGAAGAGCCGGCCACACAGTGAGTCAGTGATCAGACAAGGCTTCCTGTGAGAAGGTGCTCCGGAGGCATCTCTGAGGCAGACACACTCGTCCCTGATACCACCTCACCCTCCCTGCTCCCTCTCTTATGGATCCTCCCAGCTACAGCTTTAACTCTTCCCTCGTCCTATCAGTCTTGGCCTGTGATCTTGGCCACCCCAGAAAACCCAGTCACCTCACCTCAGACCCCTCATCTGGGCCAAACCTCCTATGCTGTCCCCTGTCCTTATCCTCCTTCAGAACTACTCACTCTTCCTTGTCACCGTTGCCTTCCTGCCACCCTTCCCCCATCTGGGCAGAGATACCCTTGAAGGCCGGCTCTTTGAAACAAATATAGAACCTCAAGTTGGCAAAGAACCCAAAGAATCACCAAATACCACCCCTGAAGGTATTTTCCAGAGCACTAGTTGCTAATCTGATCAACCAATTTGTGCTAATGGGAGGTTAAAGGAAAGAAGGAAAGGCCTAAACTGAAAGGAGCCAAAATTAAGTACTCTTTCAACTTTCAGAGTGACGTAACTACTGTAACTGCTTAGTCAAGACCAGCATGCTAGCATGTTCACCGGAAGAGTTGGAATTCATCTCTACCAAAACTTTTCTTGGGCCTGAAAGGACAGGAGAGAAGAAATTCCCTCCTGATGAATCTGTAACATACATCCTTGCCAGAGAGTATTCAGGTTTAGGCAACCTAAAGCTTAAACAATTTTGGTGGCATCTTTTAGAAAAAAGAATACAACATTACAAATTACAAATACAGAATTAGGTACCAATGTGAACATTTATTTAGAATAAGAAGAGAAATCATAACAAATTGCACATTTTTAAAAAGCTGAGAAATACCATTTATGGTATCATCACAAAATTCACGGCCTCCCAGGCCCAGAGTAGTGACGAGCCCTGAAGTTTGTTTCACTGGCATATGAAACTCTGACATCAACTCTGGACTTCTTGTTCTCTTTCATTTCCTGCCTACATTTTTTGAAAGGTTGTCTGTCCTCATCTCCCCTGTTTTGTCACCACTGAACCACTCCCTGTATCTAGGCACTTAGTTCGTCCATGTCACCTCAATGAAACAACTGTCTCCAGCATTCCCAGTGGTTCCTAGTCCCTAGATCAGAGCCCTCATGCTCCTATCTCTCATTAGCCATAGGCACTCATAACCATGTTTTCCTTCCAAAATTTAATCTGCCTTGGCATGCAGCAGCCTGTATTGTCACAGCTTTTCGATGGCATATGTTCATCTTTCCTTTTCATTGGTTTTACATCCTCTTTCCATTCACCAATTAGGTATAATCCAAGGCTCTATCATCAACATTTTTGCTCTTGTCATTCCACATGCTTCTCCATTACCTCTCAAATCTTCAAATCTACAGTAATTTCCCAATTGCCTCTCTGGCCCTGACATCTCCCCTGTGTGTCAGTCCTACCAATTTCACAGAACACCTCCCTGTGAAAGTACCCCTGGACCTCCAACTCAGTGTGCTCAAAACCAAACCAATTGCACTCACTCATAAACTGGATATAGCCCTCACTACCTACTGAAACTCACTGTTTCTAAAGTTGAACACTTCATTCTCCCCCATAATTAGCTGCTTATCAAAAATTCCCCCTTTCTGTTGAAGGTTTGACCTAAGTGGATGATATTCAGTCATAATCTCAGCATAGGAAATGACACTGTCTTTCTTTTGTCTTTTCTGCATAAAGAAATTCACTCGGGTTTCTTCCTCATGAGAACAGGAAGTTGCTCTGAAGGGCTGGCTGAGAGGAAGAGCATCTGCAACCCACTGGGTAAGGTCTGATTTAAATTTAATTCTGTGTCTGTCTCCTAGACAGCCCACCGCAAGACTTACTCAGCCTAATATTTAGTCAATAGAGATGATGACTGCAAAGTCAGAAGGCCTCCTTGGCAGCATCCTAGAGACTCTTACTTCCTAAAGCTGGAAGGCAAAAAAAAAAAAAAAAAAAAACTCTGAGGATCAGTTCTAGGTCTTAATGATAGGTTAGTAGACTCCAGGGAAACTTAAATCCTCAACTCTGGCAAGTCTGTTTTGCCAGAAGAAGGACCCTAGTTGAAAAACAATGGTACCCTGAGACTTAGAAATAGGACATTTGGGTCAATGTACTTAAAAACCTTGAAACACCAGATTCATTTGACCTTTCTGGATGCGCAGAACTATCCTACTCCTCCACAGTAAAGGCTAACACTTCTCCTTGCATGAAGATGACACAGCAGCCACTGTCTTGAAAAACAATACTTTCAAAGATCAGAATTTACTTCCACCTCCCCTTCTGGCCACCTGGCCAATAACTAGGCTTATTCACAACATAATATATAATAGTGGGGAAAACCAAAGTCCACCACCACCATCACAACCACCCCTCAGTGAACACAGTAAATCCAAACTAATCTTGCATGCTAGGGGAAATGGCAGGGGTGGTAGTCCTTACAATATTTCCATTTAATTCACCAGTCCAACCCATAAAGAAACTCTATGGATCCTGTAGGATGCCCATGGACTGCTGCAAACTCCATCTGTACTGGCTCTAAGTGCACTTGCTGTCACAGATGTGATGTCTTTGTCAGAACAGATTAGCACAGCCTCAGCTACATGTGCCATTGACCTAGCCAATGAATTATTTTACATCCTTTCAAGACAATAGATCAAAACAGCCCACATTCATATGAAAGGGACAATAGTCTACATTTTTCGTCTTCCCCTAGAGTTATGTTACCCTCTTCCTCTGGCATAGTATAGTCTGAAGGGACTTCGACTGTCAGAACATTCCAAAGAACATCATATTAGTACATTCTATAGATAACACCAGGTTAATCAGCCAATGAGCAAGATGTGGCAAATATTTTGGAGGCCTTTGTAAGATGTGTGCACTCCAGAGGGTAGAAAATGTATGCTCAGAAGATTCAGGGGCCAGTCACATCAGTCAAGATTGTAGGGATCCGGTTGTCTGGGGAATAATTTACACAACTCCTTTACCAGAATCTTCCTCTCCCCTTGCCCTTTTATCCTTCCACCACAATTCGTGCAGACCTCCAACCACCCTATTCTTTAGCTCATGAGTGGCACCATAAACTAGAGACCCAAAACATAACTCATTATCTTCCCCAGAAACCCTCCTCCTCTTCTATTTTACATCTCTAGATGAGTGTCTTCATCACCCACCCAGCTGCCCTGCCTGGAATCGGGGCATTCACCCAGGCTTTATCTCCCCCTCTGCCCCTGTGTTCAGTTAGTCACTGAGCCCTAAATATTTCTCATGGCTGGCTTCTCATCCTTTCTGCTACCCAATTCGAGTCATAAGCATCCCTTTCCAGGACTGACACTGGAAACAAATATTATTTGAGAAGAATACCAATTTTGGAAACCTGTTGGTCTGTTGACTTGAGTTTCACTTTCATTTGCTTATTCTCCACTATGTGAACTTGGACAAGTGAATTGGCCTCTTTAAGCCTCAGTTTCTTCATTTGTAAAATAAGGTTGGCATGAAGATAAGATGAAACAAATGTGTAAAGTGCCTGACAGAGGAACGAGTTTATAAATAACAGCAATGGGCAGAATTGGTAGTAGTCATAGTACAAGAGCCTTCCTTACTGATCTCACTGTCTTTAATGACAAGCCTCTAATTTACATTGCCTAAATGATTATTTCAACATGTAGATCTGGTTATGTTGCTGTGCTGCTTGTTGCTCCCTTGCATTGATTCCTGTGGACTAACTGATAATATACAACCCCTTTGCATGATTAACGAGATTCTTTGAGGCCTTTCCCATCTTTTCTCTATACTCTCTGAACCCTGTACCATCACCATTACATTTTTCATTCAGACAATAAAAACTTATTTGTGCTCCTCTGAACAACTAATACTCTGTCGTGCCTCAGTGTCTGCATATGCTAGTCTTTTACATAAAAATACAACTGCCATCTCTTCCTCATCTCTTATGTCTTAACTAAAAGCTCTTTCCTCTGAAAAACCTTTACTGAATTTTATCTAAAGCCCCCATGAACTCTATACACTCCTCTGCTCTAGCAAGATGCCATTATATTCTGACTCTATTCATACCATTCTCTCCAACTTTAGTGCATCATCCTTGAGGTCGGGGAGTCCATCATGTTCATATTTGCCCCCTGTCCAACCCCATACCTAGTACATACTAAAAGCTGAACAAAAGAATGAAGAAATGACAGCCACCATCTCATGCAGAATTAAATGCATATTTAATTATATGTTAATGAGACAAATCTCAACCCCCAAATTCAAGCATGAACAAAATGCAACTTTATTTTGTTATCATTTGTGATGGTTGATACTGAGTGTCAATTTGATTGGATTGAAGGATACAAAGTATCAATCCTGGGTGTGCCTGTGAGGGTGTTGCCAAAAGAGATTAACATTTGAGTCAGTGGGCTGGGGAAAGCACTTCACCCTTAATCTGGTGGGCACAATCTAAGCAGCTTCCAGCAAATATAAAGCAGGCAGAAAAACATGAAAAAGAGAGGTGGGCCTGGCCTTCCAGCCTACATTTTTCTCCCATGCTGGATGCTTCCTGTCCTAGAACTTCGGACTCCAAGGTCTTCAGTTTTGGGACGTGGACTTGCTTTCCTTGCTCCTCAGCTTGCAAACAGCCTATTGTGAGACCTTGTGATCATGTAAGTTAATACTTAATAAACTCATATATATATGTGTGTGTGTGTGTGTGTGTGTGTGTGTATCCTATTAGTTCTATCCCTGTAAGAGAACCCTGACTAATACAGATTTTGGTACCAGGAGTGGTTCTAGAGGAACAGAATATTAAGGATGGAGTTCTTTCATTGGTTTTGGGGTTTCTGGAGTTGGCTGCTTAATATGATTAGACCCTAAAATGCTAAGGACTCTACTTCTAATAGTATGGAGAACACTGATAGTCCTTGGCATGAACTGTTTAGATAGTTACGCCAAATAAATACATTTGACACTCCTAGTTCACCACTCATGAGAGGCAAGGAGTTTAGTAACTCTATACATAATAACTTTGACCATATGTGTAGAACCAAGGAACATCATGAAGCTGGTTGATTGCTCCTAAGTTCAGTAGACAAAGTAATGAAAGAAAATGGTAAACTCAGGGATTCTGTCTCCTGGCTTCAGAAGCAGGTATTAAGCCTCAAATCTGCTAAGATTGCCCTGAGTGACAGTCTTATCTCCTGTAGGCAAAGAGCTGAAACTGTGGAAAAACAGACACAAGCTCTTATCATGTGAGTGGCTGACCTGCAACCAAAGGTGCATGCATCGCCTCTCCAGGTGTCTACTGTTAAAGTGAGGGCATCAATTGGAAAAGAATGGGACCCAGCAACTCGGAATGGGGATGTGTGGGAGGACCCTGATGAAGTTGGGGACACTGAGTTTGTAAATTCTGATGAAACTTTTTTTGCCAGAAGGAACAGCTTCCCCATCCCTGGTAGTGGCAATATCCCCTCCCTGACCCATGCTGCCATCAGCCTTTCCACCTTTGTCTGAGTATGAGATAAGCCCTGTGCTGCCTGAGGCAACAGTGATAGCCTCCCCAGAGGCAGTTGCCAGGCAAAATAATGTTGATTCTCCTCAGGAGCCACCCTCAAAACCCCTGTTTGCTTCTAGACCTATAACTAAAGTCCCAGTGAGCCCCAGAGGTGAGGTGGAGAGTGTGACCCATGAGGAGGTGCACTACACTAGAAAAGAACTATTTGAGTTCTCTAATTTATATATACAGCAATCTGAAGAGCAGACATGTGAATGGATATTAAGGGCATGGGATAATGGTGGAAGGAATATAGAGTTGGATCAGGCTGAATTTATTGAATTGGGCCCACTAAATAGGGGCTCTGCATTTAACATTGCAGCTTGGGGAGTTAAAAAAGGTTCTAATCATTTATTTGCTTGGTTAGCTGTAATATGGCTTAAAAGATGTCCCACTGTGAGCAAGTTGGAAATGCCTGATCTCCTTGGTTTAAAATGTAGAGGAAAGGATACAAAGGTTTAGGGATATTGGGATAGTGGAGTGGATTAGTCACTTTAGACCTACTCATCCCAGTTAGGAGTGTCCAGAAAATATACCTTTGACCAATGCCTTGCAAAATAGATTTGTGAAGGCAGTACCTGCATCTTTGAAGAGCCTTGTGATTGCTGTTCTCTGTATGTCAGATCTAACCATGGGAACTGTAGTCACTCAACTACAAAATTTTAATACAATGGGAATAATTGGATCCCGACAGGGGCCAAGTGGCAGCACTCAACTGTCAAAGGCAAGGTGGGCATAGCTACTATAACGGACAGCAGAGGTGAAGCACCAATCAGAATAGTCTGATTTGTGTAGAGCTCTGGCATTGGCTAATTAATCACACTGTTCCTAGAAGTGAAATTGATAGGACACCTACTGCATTCCTACTTAAATTATACAAACAGAAAACTTCTAGGTCAAAAGGACAAAAGACTAATTTGAATTACAAAAACAGAGAATCACAGCCCCTCAATCAATTTCCAGACTTGAGTCAGTTTACAGACCCAGAACCCCTTGAATGAATGGGAGGCCGGGTCCCCTTGAGGAAGGACCCAACTACAGCAATTTATGCAGTGAATTTTTCCCCATCCTTTCCCAAAGAGACCTCCAGCCTTTTACCAGGGTAACTGTGCATTGGGGAAAAGGAAATGATCAGATATTTCAAGGACTACTGGACACTAGCTTTGAGCTGACATTGATTCCAGGGAACCCAAAACCTCATTGTGGGCCTCCAGTTAAGGGTAGGGGCTAATGGAGGTCAGGTAATTAATGGAGTTTTAGCTCAGGTCCAACTTACAGTGATTTCAGTGGGTCCTCAGACACATCCTGTGGTCATTTCCCAACTGCCAGAATGCATAGTTGGCATAGACATACTGGTAGAACCCCCACATTAGCTCCCTGACTAGTAGGGTGAGGGCTATTCTAGTGGGAAAGCCTAAATGGAAGCCATTAGAGCTGCCTCTACCTGGAAAAACAATAAATAAAAAACAATATCGCATCCCTGGAGGGACTGTGGAGATTAGTGCCACCACCAACGACTTGAAAGATGCAGGGGTGGTGATTCCCACCACATCCCTGTTCAGCTCTCCCATTTGGGCTGTGCAGAAGACAGATGGATCTTGGGGAATGAGAGTGGATTATCATAAGCTTAACCAAGTGGTGACTCCTATTGCAGCTGCTGTACCAAATGTGGTTTCATTGCTTGAGCAAACTAACACATCTCCTGGTACCTGGTATGCCGCCATTGACTTGGCAAATGCCTTTTTCTCCATTCCTGTCCATAAGGCCCACCAGAAGCAATTTGCCTTCAGCTGGCAAGGCCAGCAATATACCTTTGCTGTCCTACCTCAGGGTGTATCAACCCTCTGGCTTTGGGTTTTAATCTTATTCCAAGAGACCTTGGTCACTTTTTGCTTCCACAAGATATCACACTGGTCCATTACATTAATGACATTATGCTGATTGGATCCAGTGAGCAAGAAGTAGCAAACACACTGGAATTCTTGGTGAGACATTTGCATGCCAGAGGATGGGAAATAAATCTGACTAAAATTCGGGGAACTTCTACCTCAGTAAAATTTCTAGGGGTCCAGTGGTGTGGGACCTGTTGAGATATCCCGTAAGTTGCTGAATTTGGCCCCTCCTACAACCAAGAAACAGGCACTTGGGCCATATGACCCAGCAGATCCAATGGTGCTTGACGTGTCAGTGTCTCCCTAAAAGAACACTGACTAATCACCACTCATCTTAATTTTTGTTTTCTGCACCCATTCCTTTGCTGGAGGAAATTAAATCTTAATTTAATTCAATTTTCTCAATTATTTGAATTTCTTTCTCCACCCTTCCCCCTGGTTGTGTCTAAGCATATCCCAGATCATAGAATGCATCAAGGCACAGGGAAGGATGACAATCACCTGACCTTCAGTCTTCACCTGTCCCCTTTGGCATCACCTGAGACACTGTCACACCCATCTGGTTTATAGTTTCTGTGCCGTACAAGACACAGCTACATACTTCTTGCCCTGCTCATAGATCTGCTTAGGTTGGGCTCTCTCTGAGACCTCCATACTGTTCTCAGTGGGCATCCAGAATATATTTAGTTGTTCTGCATGCCCTATTGGGGTCTTTTTACTTAAATATAACACGTGGTCCCCTCTACTCCACTACTCCTACCTTATTCAGGGTAGAGGCAAATGCCAACAAAACTGTCACCATGCCTGGCTTCACTGCGATTATAAAGCATAGTCACTTTCTGCTCTCTGATCCCCTAAATACACATTGGATTTGTATCATATGCTCCTTTCATTTCCAGACTGAGCCTGAAGGAGGGAATGGAGAAGGTCCTTTCTCAGGAACACATATCAGCATTTACTGCTGCAATACACATTAGTGCTTCCCATCCAGAGCACATCTTTCCCACAGAGGTAGAAGAGTTTTCTAATCTATAGTAGTAAAAACTAGCTCTGACTGATTCCCTACCCTTCCAAATCTATCATATTTGTCTTTAACTTGATTATCTGAGACTTTGGGACTACTGAAACTCCAGAACATGAGTTCTTATAACTTAAAATAAGCTCTTGAAACTGAACAGCCAAGAATCTGATTCTTCATTAATTTAACACATGTTCATTGAACACCACTATAGACTATTGCAGATTCATGGGACACCTGGCAATAAGTTGTCTCCTCAGAGAGCTTACATCCTGATGGGATCGTATTTTCCTGAGTGTTTCTATAATAGCCCTTCTTTAAAGCAGCACACATACAAAATCCTAGCTAATTGTGCCATGGCAGGACAGCTCCTAGGCTAATCAAAAGGGAGAGAGGGGCTGGGCATGGTGGCTTACTCCTGCAATCCCAACACTTTGGGAGGCTGAGGTAGGAGTATCGCTTGAGCTCACGAGTTCGAGACCATCCTGGGCAACAGGGTGAGACCTCATCTCTACTAAAAATAAGAAGAATTAGTTGGGCATGGCGGTGTGCACCTGTAGTTCCAGTTACTCAGGAGACTGAGGCAGGAGGCTCGCTTGAGCTCAGAAGAGTGAGGCTGCAGTGAAACATTATCGTGCCACTGCACTTCAGCCTGATTGACAGAGCAAAACTCTGTCTCAGAAAAAAAAAAGAAAAAAGAAAAAAACAGGCAGAAAGAGAGAAGCATATATCAGTTAATTTATTACTAAAATTTCAGTGGCTATGGCATGCAAAACCTTCCATGAGATGCCCCACTCCTAAACTACCTCCTGATACTCCCCCACAAATGGTCTATGTTCCAGTCACACACACTGCTGACAAAGGCAATAATGGGCTGTGCTCTCCTACCCCTTCATTCACTGATCCTTTCTTCTCCAAGAAACTTTTTAAGCTGCTTCAACTGGACCTCCCCTTATGAAGCCTTCCCTGCCCACTAAGACTGAGTTAGGGGTCTTTTGTTGGTGCTGTGCTGTCAGATTGTGTTCATTCCTTCCATAGTATTCGTCTCACAGAATTTGCTATGTGTCTGATATTACTACCTAACCGTTAACCTCCTTGGAAACAAGGATTGGTTTTCCTTTATCTCTATATCCCCATACCTAGCCCAGGGCCTAACATATCAGATAGATATTCAAAGAATATTTGTTAAATGATACGTAACTTTTGAAATGTATATATTTCACAGATTAAAAATTATTTAGCATAGGTTGAAATTAGAAAATAAAATATTGGAATGATTTTAGAAAAAAATCAAATACAGGTAGAGAATAGAGGTGTCTATTAATGAGGCTGGGCATGGTGGCTCATATCTGTAATCACAGCACTTTGGGAGGCCGAGGCAGGAGGATCTTTTGAGGCCAGGAGTTCAAGACCAGCCTGGCCAACATGGTGAAACCCCATCTCTACTAAAAATACAAAAATTAGTTGGGCAGGGTGGCGCATATCTGTAATCCCTGCTACTCAGGAGACTGAGGCATGAGAATCGCTTGAACCCAGGCGGCGGAGGTCTCAGCAAGCCGAGATCGTGCCACTACACTCTAGCCTGGGCAACAGAGCAAGATTCCATTTAAAAAAAAAAAAAGAGAGAGAGAGAGAGAAGGTGTCTATTAATAAAAGGAAAACTGTGAGAAAATTAGAGATGGATTCCTTTACTCCTAGGTCTTAGGAACCACCTATAGACGCATAATATATTCCTAGGTCATAGTATCTGTTAGTGCCTTGAGTTCAACCTGTGGTAATTATTTGCTAAGTAAACAATTATCTTATATTTAATTTTTTGAAACGGGGCATTTCCTTTTTTAAAGATAAATCTCTCAATTATTCTGAATGTTGAATCACAATATCCAAAGATAAATATCTCAATTATTCTGAATGTTGGGTCACAACATCCTTGGAATTAAGTCAGTTTGTTTTTATAATAATGACCAGCTTTTGGACTGTGCATTTAACATACAGCAAAGGTACTAATTCTGAATAATTTATTTTAGATTTGAAACAGCAGCGATGTGCATATGTGCATAAATAAAAGTATCAAAATTTAACTGATAGGTAATAAAACTTATTGGTAGCATGATCTCTGTGGTTCACCTTCACAATTGTAAATGCAGAAGAATAAAATAAACTAATGGATAAAAGACTATTTGTGAAACAGAGCAACTTAAATAGAAATGAAAATTTCTAAATTTTTTACAGAAAATTTAAATTTAGCATGATAAGGAATCTAGCGTTCCAATCTGTGACCTTTCCACAATCTAGGATCTTCAAACTCCCCAGTATCTAGTGTTGTGAAATGTTGCCTGGATTCTTCATGGGAAAAATGCCAACCCCTATCACTAATACTATTGCATCTTGTGTACAATTTATGTAACTGTACACCTACGACCATCCAATCTTCAACAAAGTCAACAATAACAAGCAATGCAGAAAGATTCCCTAGTGGATAAATGGTGCTGAGATAACTGGCTAGCCATATACAAAAGATTGAAACCGGACTCCTTCTTTTTACCATATACAAAAATCAACTCAAGATAGACTAAAGACTTAAACATAAAACCTAAAACTATAAAAACTCTGGAAGAAAACCTAGCAAATATCATTCTGGACATCGACCTTGGAAAAGATTTCATGACAGAAACTCCAAAAGAAATTGCAACAGAAACAAAAATTGACAAGTGGGGCCTAATTAAACCGGAGCTTGTGCAGAGCAAAAGAAACTATCAATAGAGTAAACAGACAACATACAGAATAGGAGAAAATATTTGCAAACTATGCATCTGACAAATATCTAATCTCCAGAATCGATAAGGAACTTAAATCAATAAGCAAAAAGCATAACCCCATTAAAAAATGGGCAAAGGTCATGATCAGACACTTTTCAAAAGAAGACATGAATCTGGTCAACAAGCACAGAAAAACATGTCATCATTACAAGTTATTAGAGAAATGCAAATCAAAACCACAGTGAGATACCATCTCACACCTGTCAGGTTGGCTATTACGAAAAAGACAAAAAATAATAGATGCCGGTGAGGTTGCAGAGAAAAGGAGACATTTACACACTGCTGGTGGAAATGTAAATTAGTTCAGTCACTGTGGAAATCTGCTCAGAGATTTCTCAAAGAACTTAAAGTAGAACTACCATTCAACCCAGCAATCCCATTACTGGATATATATCCAAAAGAAAGCAAGTCATTCTACCAAAAAGACACATGCACCTGTACGTTCATCACAGCACTTTTCACAATAACAGATAAGTAATCAACCTAGATGTCTATCATTGATGGACTGGATAAAGAAAATGTGGTATATATACACCATGGAATACTATGTGTCATAAATATAATAAAATTATGTCCTTTGCAGGAACATGGGTGGAGTTGGAAGCCATTAACCTAAGCAAATTAGTGCAGAAACAGAAAACCAAATACTGCATGTTCTCACTTATAAATGAGAGCTAAACACTGAGTACACATGTACACAAAGAGGAGAACAATAGACACCAAGGCCTACTTGAGGGTAGAGAGTAGGAGAAGGGTGAGGATCGGAAAACTATTTATTAGGTATTATGCTCACTACCTGGGTGACGAAACCATTTGTACACCAAATCCCAGCAACATATAATTTACCCATGTGATGAGCCAACATATGTACCCCCGAACTTAAATAACAGTTAGAAGAAAAAATACATATGTATATTTAATAAATGATTAGATAAAATGATTTATAAATAAATGAAATGTCAACATGCAAGAAATTTCAAGGTCAGAAGACCTTTTTTTAACGTGAGATTCCAATTGCAAATGAATGGGGAAGGTTTAAGTCAAGTCAGGTCTTTTATAAGGTTTTATCATTGAGTATCTCAAAAGTGATGAGAAGAGTTTTCAATCAGTGATGTTACTGATGGAAGAGTCAATAATCATTGCACCAAAGGTTAGATATTCTTGCTCTAGAGCTGTCAGTGAAGCTTCTAGATTGTGAACCCCAGAGCATTTGGGAACTCAGTGTATTCTGTTTGAAAATAGAAATAACACTAGTCACATACCCAGGGAAATTTAACCTGTATCACAACCTACTAGAGATAAAAGTAACCGTGAGTTTGCAGTTACATCTGCGACTCCCTGCTACAGTTAAAGTGTCATTCATTCAACAAGTACTTACTGAGCACACACTCTATGCTCACATGAATGCAGGAACCGAGAGAATGTCATGGTGAGCAAAACAGACTGGATCCCTCACTGAGCTGTGAGCATATCACTTCACAACTTCTGCCCCTCCCTTCCTCAACCCCCTGCATTTTCTGTATTTTGGCCTTATTAGGCCTGCACTACTCTCTGGCAGGAGGAAGAAGAGTGCTGGGGGCTTGCTGCAAAAGAGAAGCTATCTGCTGTTTGTGCTCTCTTCAGATCCCTTTACTGCTGAGGAATTGCAGGTGCATAAAGGGAAGTCAATAATCTCAATCCCCAGAGTCCCGCAAATAGTGGAAGGAACTTGAGAGGTTCTAAATGTTTCGAGTCTAAGTGTTTCATCTACTGAAAAGTAAAATTGAAGACTACTCAAGCAAAATGACCTGGCTGGTATAGTAGGAGAATTGGAACTAGGGTTCTGACTTCTCGGCCCATCTTAATGCCTCTCCATCAGAAGGGCTGTCTTAAGCCAAATCCACCATGGCTAACCCATGGGAACTCCAGCGGAGAATTCTGTCCTGCTAAGCAATGTGCTAGTGTGCAGTATGGCTAATCTCAAAATCAGACGCAAGGAGGTATGAGCACCCAGATGCTGGACTGCTAGAAGACACATCAAGCTCAAGAGGTCCCTGACACTTGATAAAATCATTGGTACAAGTCCAATGTATGACAAAATTTCATAAGTCACACTTGTATGTGTGTCCTCTTCCATCAATCCCCATCTTGAAAACTCCCATGGAACTGAAGGCTACATTCAAGTATGGCCTAAAAACCATATTTTATATAAAAGCTGAGATTCAGATACAACCCATGAGTGGAGCAGAGGAACCAAATGCTGTACCTGGGGCTGAAGTCAAAGACCCTTTTCTCCAAAAGGCTCTCCCACCTAACCCATAGAATTACTATAATCCCCACCACTACAATGGTCTTGATGGGCCTTATAAGGAATAAACACATTTTAAGTGTGTAAAGGCACTGAGTTACCTGAGAAGAATTACACTTTAGCCTAATACTTTCTCCAGGGTGAATTTTGAACTCATTCAATCACCTCCCATTATGAAATGAGAGAATAAAACTAAAGAAGGCTAAATTTTGATAAAAGGCAAAAGGTAAGGACAGAAAGAAATGGAGCTTCCTGGCCTGGAGTGGTATAGCACCTTAGGTAAGGAGTATCAAAAACAAAGGGAAAAATTCCTAAAAGTGAAAAGAGATCACCAGGTATAAATGTTGCCTATTTAATTATCTTGAGCAAGTCTAAACATCTAGGGCCTACTTTGACCCACTTTCAGTTTGAGTTGAGAAAGAGTAAAATTAGATTTTAAAAAGAGTTGAAAGAAACATTAGTGAATAATGTTCTTTAAAGACACTAAACTACCAATAATCAAAATCAGATGCTATACTAAACAAGACTCTACAGGCACGGCCAAGGCTTTGCAGGCAACAGATAGACAGAGGCCCAGGCAGCATAAAGAGCCATTTCTGGACCTCCCAAGTGGTCAGTGTGTGCAAGACAATAAGAGTACTAGGAAAAAGTTGTCTATCTAATATGAATTTCACCATTGCAATTATACTATAAAATATTTTTTTGTTTCTTTTGGTTTTCAGAAGCAAAATTGTGTAGGTAGACCAAGGCTTGGCTACTTACAGTATGACATTAGCGTATGTGCATGCACCTGTGTTTTCTCATCTGTAGAAATGGAAATATCTACCATGCAAGACTGTTGTTAGAAAGTGTCTAGAATGGCCACTGTTATAAATTGGGTGTTAAATTACTGAGTTTCTCCTCTCTACCTTCCTCACCAACCTCCTTCATCTCCTCCTCCTTGCCACCAACTGCAGAATCTCAGTCCCACAACAGCTGTCCTGCCTGAAATTCTCCCAGTAGACCTAACCATGCCATATACTTCATAGATATGTTATGAAAATTCATCTTATTTCTTTCTGAATTCAAAAAACCTTTGAAAAAGTGTGTATCAGTGAGGGTCCAACCAGGAAAAAGAACAACACTGCAAGCGTTTAAAAGTGTTTAAAATAGCAAATGTTTGCACAAGTAAATGGAGAGCAGAGAAGGCAATGGGGGATGGTGGGGCACTAGCCCCATTAGTCAGGCAGTCAAAGGAAGGAGAAGTGATTACTAAAACCCAGTGGCCACTTGCAGAGGCTGGAGTCAAAGCCACCCTCTCAGGCAGTAGCGCAGCCATGGGGAGGATGCAGTTGTTGGTGGAGCTGCTGTGTAAATCAGGAAGGAAGGGAGAGAAGTCCCAGATTCCTCCTCTCCTCTGTCCCCACATCTCCCACAGTGCCTCCAGAAGTCTGGGAAGCACAGAGGGCAGGAGCCAAGGCAGAGCGGGGGAAGCAAAAAAGACTCTGTCAGGAGGCAAAGAGAGTAGGAAATGAACTGTCCCTAACACACTTCCCAACTGTCAGCCAACACCTTCATTAACAGCTAACATTTTATTATGTGCCTGTGGGTAGCAGCCTGAGAGCAAGACCCTTTGGGAAAGCACTATTTGATGGTTTGAGTTCAAAAAGATGGAAAGCATCAAAGAATAAGAAAAAAAAATCTAGCCTATTCATGATAAGAAGTTACAGAACTATAAAATATATAGGAAAAAGATCAAGAAATGCACAAAACCTATGTAAAGAAAACTATGACTTTTCTGAAGGACTATAAGACACCTAAATAAATGCTGAGTCATACCAGATTTTCATAGAAAGGTAGACTTTATAGTGTAAGGCACTCAAATTCCCCCCAAGTTAAATTGTAATAAATTCCATGTAATTGTAATCAAATGGAATAGACTATGGCAGAGAAGTGGGAGGAAGGGAGGAGCATTTGACAAATTGATTATAAAATCTGTATAAAGAATAAATATACAACATTTGCCAAAAACACTTTGAAGAAAAATGTTATAAGGTACATATTTAAATATATTAAAATATATTTAACATATATGCTTAACAGTAGACACATATATTAAAGTATATTTAATAATAATATATTTATTAAAATAAAGTTATTAGTCCAGTAATAAATAATGCGATCAAAAGAACAGAAGAGAGTTCAGAACCAAACCCAAGCACAAAGGGAAGCTTAGCCTAAAATAGTAATGTCATTTCAAATGAATGAGAATTTTTTAAATGGCATTATTTGTTATCAGTTCTCTATTTTGAAAAATGTAAGTTTACTACCTACCCCACAGTAAATAAAAATAGATTTTTAAACACATCCTGGAGCTAAAACACCACAAAAACTTTATATCAGAAACAGAGAAAAGTAGATTTAACAATTATGAGGTGAGGTAAGTCTAAGAATGACAAGAAGCTATAAGGGGAAATAGTAGATTTGTTTAAAAAAATTAAACTTTCTGCATGGAAAAAGTTAACAGAATACACAATGGGAGGAAACATTTGTAATACATGCAACAGATAAAGAGTTACCTTCGGCCGGGCGCGGTGGCTCAAGCCTGTAATCCCAGCACTTTGGGAGGCCGAGACGGGCGGATCACGAGGTCAGGAGATCGGGACCATCCTGGCTAACACTGTGAAACCCCGTCTCTACTAAAAATATAAAATCTAGCCGGGCGAGGTGGCGGGCGCCTGTAGTCCCAGCTACTCCGGAGGCTGAGGCAGGAAAATGGCGGGAACCTGGGAGGAGGAGCTTGCAGTGAGCTGAGATCCGGCCACTGCACTCCAGCCCCCGCGATAGAGCGAGACTCCGTCTCAAAAAAAAAAAAGAACGTTAAAAAAAGAGTTACCTTCATGCCATGTAGAGAGGCCATAAACTCTTCGACTGGCTAGTTAGGCGTACATGAACAGGAAAGGGGAGGGAATGTCAGGTGACTCCGAAATGAGAATTGGTTACAGCCAGTGCCAGGGGAAGATAATCTCCCAATAGATAGAAAACACCTGTAGCTGGTGATCAGCAGCTTCCTGATAAGATCTCAAGAGTTGAGTGAGTAGGCTCAAGCACGTGCACTAAGAGGCAAAATGGCAGATGTATGACCTTCCTCTGGGGATTTTTCACTGGTAGAGGAAAATCACCCCTAGAGAGCATGCACACAACCTCAGTAAATGCACTATGCATGTGGCCCCTCCCAGGTACTGGCAGGCCACTGCACATGTGGAGAGACCACCCTAAAGGAAGAATCAGGGGAGGAGAAATGCAAACCCCAAAACCAAGCCAATGTATAAAAATCCCAAGCCAAGGGCTCAACGGGGCACTTGGATCTCTCTCGGCCCTCTTCCAAGTGTATTTTGCTTCCTTTTGCACTTTCTCTAAAACTTTTTAATGAAGTCTCACTTCTGCTCTAAAGCTTGCTTCAGTCTCTCCCTCTGCCTTAAAGCTACTTCTGTCCCTCAGCTGAATTTTTTCTTTCAAGGAGGCAAGGATCAAGTTTGTTGCAGACACATACAGATTCACCACTAGCAACAAAACCAGTAACAAAAAGATAACAACTTAAATTTTAAGTGAGTAAATTATATTAGGCAATTCACTAGAAAGGAATTATAAATGGCAATAAATAAAGCTAAAAACGAAAGTTTCAGCTTCTCAAATATTTTTAAATGCAAATTTTTAATAAGATATCATTTTTGCCTGCCAGTCTTATAAAAATTTCTACAAATGATTATATAGAATAGTGCATACGGTATAGAGAAAAGATACTCTTACATGACATGGGTGGAAATATGAATTGGCACAATTACAGAGAGCAATTTGACAATAATCATCAAAAGTTATAACGGCTCGGGCATGGTGGCTCATGCCTGTAATCCCAGTACTTTGGGAGGCTGAAGCAGGAGCATCACATGAGGTGAGGGGTTCGAGACCAGCTGATCAACATGGCGAAACCCCTACTCTACTAAAAATACAAAATTTGCCAGGCCTGGTGGCACATGCCTATAATCCCAGATACCTGGGAAGCTGAGGCAGGAGAATTGCTTGAACCCAGGAGATGGAGATTGTGGTGAGCTGAGATGGCACCATTGCACTCAAGCCTCGGCAACAGAATGAGACTCGGTTTCAAAAAAAAAGTTATAGTGTATATCTTATGCCTTGCCCTTCCAATTCTACCTTTTTATCCTAGGGAAATGCACAAAGATGTATGTGTGAATGCTGCAGCATTTTTTGTTTGTTTGTTTGTTTGTTTTTTGTTCGCAAAGAGCAAAATTTGGGAATAACCTAAATGATCCTTAGCAGAAAACTAGCTGAAAATGTGATGGTGTATGCAGAAAGCCATTAAAAAGAACTGGCAGGTCTGTATTTAAGGAGTAAGAGGTAGACGCCCATGTTGTTTGTTCACCTATTCTTTTTTTTATTTTATTTTATTTTTTTTTTTTGAGACGGAGTCTCGCTCTGTCGCCCAGGCTGGAGGGCAGTGGCCGGATCTCAGCTCACTGCAAGCTCCGCCTCCTGGGTTTACGCCATTCTCCTGCCTCAGCCTCCCGAGTAGCTGGGAATACAGGCGCCCGCCACCTCGCCGGGCTAGTATTTTGTATTTTTTAGCAGAGACGGGGTTTCACAGTGTTAGCCAGGATCTCCTGACCTCGTGATCCGCCCGTCTCGGCCTCCCAAAGTGCTGGGATTACAGGCTTGAGCCACCGCGCCCGGCCTTTGTTCACCTATTCATTCAGCACATTTACATTGAGCACCAGAATAAAAGTAGACATGGACCTAATTGGAGAAATAGAGAAAAAGGAAAAAAAAAAAAAAAGTCTAGGAAATAATTACCATAGGTGCTGTGAAGGAAACAGAGTAAAAAATAGTAGGTGTAGTCCTTGATTCATCTCTTTCCCATGCACCCAACACCCAGTCAGAGGGCCCGAAAACTCTATCAAAACATGTGTCAAAATTTTCCACTTATCTCCAATTCCCCTGAAAAACAAATTATGCTTTTCAGTGGCTTCCCTTAGTACTAACAATATAATCTACATTCCTCACACCACTTTACAGAGCCCTACTGAATCAGTGTCCTGGTCTACCTCTCCAGCATGATCTGTTGCCATCCCTCGATCCCAGCCACACAGTTCTTTATTTTATTCCTGCTATATGCCAAGCTTTTTCTTATTTTTGGATCACTGATGTTGCCTGGTGGTTTTCAACAACCAGGGAGAAGGAAGGCGCGCCCAAAGGGCAGTTTGGAAATGAATAGGGGTCATAATTGGTTGTCACTGACTAGGAGACCTACTGTCATTTAGGCACTTAGGAATGCTAAGTGTACTGCTATGTGCATTACAATCCCACACAATAATGCATTGTTTTATCCAAAATACCAAAAGCAGGCCAGTGAAAAGCTGCTTTCTCTATCTAAACTGTTATTTCATCTAATAATTGCACTGGCATTTTAAATGATACTTCCTCAGAGAGACTTCCTTATAATGTAATTACCTTGTCTCTCTTTCCATTAAAATTTCATTCTAATTCTCTCCATAGCATTTATCAGCATTCGAAAATTTCCTGACTTATCTATTTGCTTGTTTACTTTTTCCATTCATCTTCCTCACTCCTCCAAACTGGGCTGTATATTTAAAGGGAGAAAGGAACATATAACTATCTTGTTCACCATTCTATTCCCTAAACAATGCTTGGGATCTAGTAAGTGCTTAACAAACGTGTGTTGAATAAATAAAGAATATTGACATTATAAAGGGGCAGTATTGTTACAGGGCCCCAACACTTACCCAAAGGGAGCTGTTGGGTCAGGGTGTTTGCACTATGGTCCTTTCTGTGGTCACCAGAAATAAGTTACAGGAAAGGGGTCATGATCCAGACCCCAGGAGAGGGTTCTTGGATCTCGCGCAAGAAAGAATTCAGGGTGAGTCTGCAGTGAAAAGCCAAAGCAAGTTTATTAAGAAAGTAAAGGAATAAAAGAATGGCTACTCCACAGAGAGTGCAGTCCTGAGGGCTGCCGGTTGCCCACTTTTATGGTTATTTCTTGATGATATGCTAAACAAGGGGTGGATGATTCATGCTTCCCCTGTTTAGACCATATAGTGTAACTTCCTCACATTGCCATGGCATTCGTAAACTGTCATGGTACTGATAGGAGTGTAGTAGTGGGGATGACCAGAGGTCACTTTCACGGCCACCTTGGTTTTGCTAGGATTTAGTCAGCTTCTTTACTGCAACCTGTTTTATCAGCAAGGTCTTTATGAGCTGTATCTTGTGTCGACCTCCTATGACTTAGAATGACTCTTGTGACTTAGAATGCCTTAAGCACCTGGGAATGCAGCCCAGTAGGTCTCACCCTCATTTCACCCAGCTCCTATTTAAGATGGAGCTGCTCTGGTTCACATGCCTCTGACAGTATCAATCTATTTGGGCTAAGAGTGCTTAGATCAAAGCAGCCTGCTCTTGAATCCTAGTTCTGCTGTGACCTTGGGAAAATTAGTTACCCTTTCTGAACCTCAATGAGTGTGTGTTTTTTTTTTTTTTTTGAGGCGGAGTTTCACCCAGGCTGGAGTGCAATGGCGTAATCTCGGCTCACCACAAACTCCACCTCCCGGATTCAAGCAATTCTCCTGCCTCAGCCTCCCAAGTAGCTGGGACTACAGGTGTGCACCACCACATCCAGCTAATTTTGTATTTTTAGTAAAGATGGGGTTTCTCCATGTTGGTCAGGCTGGTCTCGAACTCCAAATCTCAGGTGATCCACCCACCTCGGCCTCCCAAAGTGCTGGGATTACAGACGTGAGCCACAGCGCCCAGCCTCAATGAGTTTTTAATTTACAAAATTGAGTTAGCAATGCTTGACTTGTGGTTGATGAGGATTAGTAGACATAAATGTAGGGTGATTTGCATAATCCTTATAAAAAGAGAGTCAATAAATTAAAGCTATCATTGCTTTACATGTACTTCATAATTTGACTCAGGGCAAGAACAAGTCTTGTGTCCAATTATTTTTAGATAAAAAGTTGATATTCTTATTCATCTAGTGAGTCATAAATGTGAATTTGGTAGTAGGGTGGAAAAAATCATGCCCACACTCATCTACTTTCAAAAGTGAATCCAGCTATCTGGCCATCTCCTCCCACTGACTACACTGCCTTCCAGAACTCCCTCCAAAAGCAGTCTTTTCCTGTACTTTTAGAAAGTTAGGAAGAGCTAACTGGCCAGCCTAGTCAACAACCACAGGGAACCCAAGAACAGAGCACTAAACGAAGTATGAACGATCCCAGTCCCCTGCCTGGCTTTCTTCCGGTCACCACCCCTCCCAGACTCCTGCTAAGACAGACTTTCTTAGAAGCCAGAACACAGCCCACCCAAATGACGTAAAGAGGATGCTCAAGTTTGAGATAAGTCTTCCCTTATAGCTCACACTTCAGAGTTCTGTTTAACACCTTGTGTCTCTTTCTCACCATCTAGTCGAAACTGTCATCTCTTCTCAATGAAGCTGCAGTAAGGAGAATAAACACATTTCATGTTACCAGAATCCCCAGTCTCTACAGTCTTTAACCTCTGTTGGAAAAGTCTAGAATCTTAGTTCGTAGGTTTAGGGCCAGGGACAAGCTTCCTGAATCTTCCAGCAACCTTTTCTTTCAATCAGGACCAAGGTCTAAAACTTTTCCTTCCGAAAAATGTGTATGAAGTTCCTTCCCACAGACGAGAAGTGGTGCAGAAGTGATGTTTGAGTGGAGTATGTGAGAAAATTGAACCCTAGACAAAATAAAACTAAAAGATCCTGGCCCAGAGAAATGTTTGCAACGCCAATAGATGCTTACCTGATTCTCTACCCTTTTTGGCAAAAATTCTTGTCTTGCATTCAATGTTTTACATGTGTGGACACTAAAAGCTTGAAAATATCAAGAATGTCTCTTACTTCAACTCACATTGTCTTTGAAGTGGTTCACCCACCCAAAGCCAGGGCTGCAACACAATATCCAAGAATTTTATTCCCTCTGTGGCAAGCAGCACTGGAGGAGGGGATTTCCTCAGCAGTTCACATCCTCTGGGATGTCCCAGGTGGAGTGAAGGCTTTAACTAAGTATAAGGATAACAATGAGTGTAAGCATTATGTTACCCCAGTCAAACATTTATATATTACCCTATTTAATTTTGTTTCAGGATTAAAATATAGGCATCAAAAAGGCTAATCAGGCCATGCACAGTGGCTCACACCTGTAATCCCAGCACTTTGGGAGGCCAAGGCAGGAGGATTACTTGAGTTCAGGAGTTCAAGACCAGCATAGCCAACATGGTGAAATGCCCTCTCTACTAAAAATACAAAAATTAGCTGGGCATGGTGGCAGGCACCTATAATCCCAGCTACTTGGGAGGCTGAGGCAAGAGAATCGCTTGAACCCAGGAGGTGAAGATTGCAGTGAGCTGAGATCATGCCACTGCACTCCAGCCTGGGCAACAAGGCAAGACTCTGTCTCAAAAAATAAAAAAAAAAATGACTAATCATATTAATCTGTGCATGTAATGAGCACAAAATATACTAATGTATTCAAGTAACATTTATAGAGAATATGACACATACCCACAACTGTTTTTCTGTGTATTATTTCACTTTAAAAAAATAACCATAAAGACTAGAGGTATGAGAAGTTTTTTAATGGTTATGCCAATGTAAGATAGTTTTCTTTTATACCCAGAGAGTGAGATTTATCTACCCATTGTTCCTAACTGGTTTTTTTATGGTTGATGAGATTTTATGTGTGGTAGGTACATGGATGGTCAATTTTGTGGAAAAATTGAACAGTCAGAATTCTTTTAACAATGACTCTGTCAGGAAAGTTGATCAGGAATATAACAGTTCCACTGACCTACCTTCAGGAAGCATTTCCCAATCACAAACTGGCTTCATTCTATTTGGCATTAACAACATTTCTATAAAGTAGTAAGAATAGAAATCAGCTTCCTCATTCACAGAGGGGACAAGTGAGTCTCAAGATGTTCATGTGACTTACTTAAGGTCACACACATACCTAGTTGAATAGCAGGGGCTGGACTCAAACCCAGGCCCTCTGATCCCAAGCTCAATTTCTTTCCTTCTTCTCTTATTAAAACTAGGATGCTATTGGTGGCATGGAGGCAATAGGGGCAATTCAGTTAGATCACAGGAGAGAGAGAGAGAGAGAGAAACTAGTAACTGTCAGGAAGAAACTAAAGAAGAGACTAAAGAAGACCACTATCTATTAGGTCACGATATCAAATATATATTTATTAATATATTATCGTATATTTATATTATATAGTGCAGAGTTATAGATATTAGGCAAAGTGAGACTGAATTTGAAATCAAAAAGATGAATGTAAAATAAGAGATGTCACTGAAAATTAATGGAATGAGGCTTATGGTGAGTGCTGTATTATAAGGCATAATTCTAAGGAGCCTCTTTGTATATGGAAACTCTAAAGATAAATTTTAGGTCTAGATGACTAGGATGAAGTTGCAGCACCACCATTTATTCGCTATGTCACCTTTCAGTTGTTTTCATGTATAAAATGAGGATAACAATTTACCTTACAGGATTGTAGTGAAATTTGAACAAGATAAGGTACAGGAGAGAGATTTGTAAGCTATTAAATGCTGCAGGGGTATGAGGCAGCAAAACACTATGGCCAGTGTTTGGAACTTACCATAGGGAGGATTTCAATTAAATCTAAGAAGGAAATTCCTACAGTATAATAATACAGTCCAGGGTGGAATGGGCTCCCTCATGTTTCACTGAGTCCCTTCTCCAGGAAGTTTTCAAGCAGAGGCTGTGTGGCCATTTGTTGGAAATATGGCAAACAGGACTTCCATCTTAGAAGTTAGGGCACATAATATTATTTCTAATGATTACTTCTGAATCCAAGATCTGTGATGAGTGAATTTGGCAACTGGAGTGGCAGTTTCGGGTTTGGTACAAACTCAGTAATGTGTAGCAGGAAACAGAGTTCTCTGCCTCTATCACAGACTGTGCCTTCAACATGACAACAGCAAAACCCCAACACGATAGGGTGGCACCAATATCCACCCAGAACGCATGTTTACGCACACACATATGTTTACACACATACACTTGTTTACACACACACACATTAATTGGGCCAAAAATCGGAGAATTATCATTTCACCCACTCCCACATCCAGTTGATTAGCAAATCTAGTTAACTGTAGTATCAAAAGTACTTCTTAACCACTTTATTACGCTCAACACTCTGGTTCAAGCCACCATGATCTCTCATCTATGTTGCTGAAGTAGCCTTTTTACTAGTATCCCAACTCAGTCTTGACCCACCACAGTCTGTTCTCCATAAGCAACTAGAAGAGTCTTTTTACACTACAAATTCGGTCATTTCACTCTCTGCTCTCGGTCCTCTAATGACTTTCCATCACACTTAGAATAAAATCCACACTGCTTTTCAAAGCTTCCAGGGCCCTGCACCATTTGGTCCCTGAATACCTCTTCAATTTTGTTTCCTGCCAGCTCACTCCAATATACAAAGCCTTTTGGCCTTAAGATTTTGCACTTGCAGTTTCTCTGCTTGGTGTGCTCTTCCCTAGATGTCCATGTGGCTTGTTCTTTCGTGACTTATCATATGAACATCCTTCTTCCATCACTCCCTACTGCCTTACCTTGTTTAATTTTTCTTTTTAGCACTTCCTACCACAGGACTTATTAAATATTTATTTGCTTTTTTTATTGTCTACTTACCATCTAACCATTAAAATATAATGCTATAAGGGATTTTATTCATATCATTGTATCCACAGTACCTAAAGAAGTTTCTGGTACATGGTAGACATTCAATAAACACTTCTTGAATGAGTGAATGAATAAATTATACTATGAATAAATGAATGTCAAATACTATTAATAAATAAATGTCAAATACTAGAACTTTTAATGGTATGCTTAAGGAGATACTTGTAGCAAATTTGGGGAATGGTGGTGATGTCTAATACTTATTTTTAGGTGTAGTTTATTCTGTGTGTGTCGTAAGGTAATATGTCTCCATTGCCTCAAACCTTCAGTTGACTTTATACACAGTGATGCCTGGAAGGCAATAAAGGCATTCCATAGTGGGAGTGTCAGGAATGTAGGCAGCATATCCACTGCAGAAACCAGTGAAAGCCAGGAAACTTGCAATAATGTGGATTGTCCAAGGAAATGAGGGTCTACCCTGACATTCTCAAAAAACCTGAAGACTAAACTTTCCCCAGAATGTGAAATGAGGCTTATGTCATTCTATGGAGAATTAGAAGAAAAGGGTGATCCCTTAAGGTAGAAGGAACCTCCAAGTAGGGGAGGAGGAATATCTGCATTGCCCTTTTTCTGAAGATGTACCAGCCAGAACTCTGGAAAAATGTTTCCCAGCAAAGGGGAAGCTTTGATAAAAGTGAAAAGTCATCACTGAGGTGATTCTTTCCTATCTTCCAGATGAACCTGTAGGGACAGAATACCAACTTAGCTGTCTACATTGCCAAGGCAGATTGGTTTCCCAGTGAATCCCAAAGGTCCCTGGTACCATCAATGACTATATTATTTCTAAATAGGATTTACTTCTGAACCCTCCTCCACAAATAATGGGGTTCTAATCTCCCTTTTCTAGAATCACCACATTCTGTCTTTAAATAACCCAAAACCTTGGGAAAGAAAAAAAAAAATCAGAATGCAAAAATTTATCTCTGCAAATGCAAGAACTTACCCAGACCTCTTAGAAACATGTAATTCATTCAACATGTGGTCTCCATACTTCCTTAGATAAGGACCAGGGAATGTCTAGGGATTAACCTACTAAGGAGAGTTTATACAATGGTTTTGGGGGAGGCAGGCAGCTTCTCTCTCCAATTCTTCTCTTTCTATGAGCAACTGTTTCACGTAAGTCACACTCACAATGATGCCCCCACAATAGAGCTCTTCTTCCGGTTAAGCTGTGGTAAGTCAAAACCTACTTCAGAGAAGAAAAGTCACCACTTTGGGGGACTGAGAAAAGAGGTGGGTTTCATGTGTTTTTGGTTACTTGAAAAGAAAAAAAAAAAAAGAAAACCTCAAACTACTGAACTAGAAGCACCCTTTACGAATGTATGTGTTTGCCTGTGGTGTTCTACCTTGGATTTAGCATTTCACAGAGGAAAAATGCCAATCCAATTTTCAATAAGCATATTAAAAAGTTTTGAATTTTTTACATTTCTTATGTTCCAACTGAGGTTGAAAAAAAAATCAAAGTTCCTAAAGGGAATGTCAATATCTCTTCTCTGGAATCAGTAAAGCATAGCGAGCTACAGTCCTACCTTCAGAAAGTCCCAGAGGCATCCTAGAACAGCTTAGACTTAAGGAGATGAAAGTGCCAGTAGTATCACTACTAGCCAATGGCATCAAGTCAGCTCAGGATGTCCAACCCCTTTCCCACTTCCTCTGTGCTGTGGTACCATTATCTAGAAGGGTCCATCAGCAAAAGAATCATGGTCTAGCAAACTTCCTATGACCCTTTGGAACTGGCATACTTGATGGTTGAAGCCAAAAGAGGAGAGACAGGATGAGGAGGATTTCACCCTGAGGGCTGGGATACAGAACAGCAGCCAGCAAAAGGAAGGGTAAATGTGCCTATCAGACTTTCTCCAGGAAGCACCTGCTCAGGAACCTGACCCTCCATAGAAGATGAATAAATACAAAAGTTTTAGGGAGAGCAGATGACACATTCTAATGTGAAACTTTGGTTTTGTTCATTAACTTATTCAACAAGTATTTGAATATACTCTAAATGACAGTTTTACATCTGGTGACCCAGCAGTTTTCCTTGTCTCTGCCCTAACTCCTGGTAATGTCAAGGACCAAATATATCCTTCCTGTTTTCCAATGCCACGAATTAGAATGCATTAATTTTTTTCAATCTGTAGCCTCAAAATACCACTGGATAATTTACTCAAAGCTGGATAACCGCACATTCAAGATGTGGCACTAATATAGATTCAGAGTACTCCTAAAAACATATGAACATATATAAGCCGAGAGACACCTGCCTTATAACTAAGGTCAAAAAATATATATTGAGTTTCTAATGTGTGTCAAGCACTAGGTGAGTTTATGTGGATAGAGTGGTAAATAAGGTATATATATATTAAAAAAATACTTGCTTTTGGAAGTTTAATTCCAGTGGGAAAAAACAAATATTTTTAAAGTGGTCAAAATATATATAATCACAAGTTTTGGTAAGTACTAAGAAAGAAAATAGTAACCGTAAAATAATGAGAAAAAGAGGGGACTCTATTTAGGACACCTGAACGCCACATGAGAAACCTGCACCAGAGCAATCCTGGTGATAGAAATGGAGCCCATGTGCATGGAGACAGCCTGTCCAGATGTTTGTCTCTCCTGGGAAATGAGAAATGCAGTCAGAGCTGGGGGATTATGAAGGGTAAAAAAAAAAAAAAGTTTTCATCTGATTTGGTCTGGAAGATGCAGATGGTTTGGTTTGGGTTGTCTGTTAAGGAAAGGGAATCTGTCCAGAGATTGCACAGTTCATAAGTGGAAGAATGAAGATTTTAATCTAAGTTTTTTAGTCCAAAGTCTATGTCCTTTCCACTATGCCACTGCTCTGCCCCTAGGCAAAAACAAGTAACCATCACATGTATAGAAAGTTGGGTGAGTGTAACACTGGTCAGAATATTGGTAATGGAAACTGGGAGGTGGAGAGGAAAGAGAATGTATATAGAGAAGGAAGGCCTGGAAAGATTTGCTTCATAGTTCTTCCTACCCCAATACATTATTCTTAAAGATATGTGCATATATGCATATAAAGATATGTACATATTTGAACAAATGTACATATTGTTGGAAAAGATATACACATACTTGAACAAATGTACATACTGTTGGAAATGATTTCATATACAGGGATAATTTGAGGATTCAGAGGAGAGAAGAAAATGTTAAAAAGGGACAAGGAAGGGAAGAGGAAAGGTGAGTCTAGCAGACAAATGAAAATCGTCCTATTTCTCCACTGAGACCGGATGAAAGGAAGAGATCACGCAGATGCAGGTAGAATTGTGTTTTTGTGTAGAAGAGAGTTGCATAGTGGGAGGAAGGCATGTGGTTGGTTTGCAAGAGGAAAAAATATGATATTATTGACTCTATGAGTAAAGAAAAATGCTTTCGATGGAACTGAAGAAAAGTGCTAGACAATGTTGAATGACCATTGTGTTCATCAGTGTAAGGTAGAGATTCTCGACCAGAGGCAACTTTGTCCTCCTCCCCACCATGGGGACATTTGGCAATGTCTGGAGGTATTTTTTGGTTGTCACAAGCTGGGGAGGGAGGATGCTTCTGGCATCTAGTTGGCAGAGAGAAGGGGTGCTACCAAACGTCCTACAGTGTACAGGACAACCTCACAGCAAAGCAGGTTTTCAGCTCACAGTGTCACAGATCCGTGATGAGGAAACTACGGAGTACAGTGATTTCACATTTATGTATATATCATCTCTGCAGCTCACAATGTCACAGATCCGTGATGAGGAAACTACGGAGTACAGTGATTTCACATTTATGTATATATCATCTCTGCAGCTCACAATGTCACAGATCCGTGATGAAGAAACTACGGAGTACAGTGATTTCACATTTATGTATATATCATCTCTGCAAGACAATGTTAGGAAACAGGGATCCTCTTTGGGGGCAAAAATGGAGCCACTAGACAGGGTGGAAAGAGGACTTATTTTCATCATATATCCTTGTGTATCTTTTAAAATTTATACCATGTACATGTACTACCTATTCAAATCAATCAAAAAACAAAACTAAGTCAGTGACAGATCCATAATTGATTGATTTAAATTCGTGTTAGATAAAAATAGACTAAAACTAGGAAGCCTGTTTGGGTAATTTTTGTCCAGCAACATCCAACTTCTGAGATGACAACTTAAAGAAAATAGGATTTTTGCAAGGGGAATACAGTGGAGGAAGAGAGTATTTTGGAGTTGAGAGTCTTTCCAAGGTACTGGTTATCATGACAGATGATGAAATTTATGCTGGACATAGAAGTCAAATGTGGAAGGAGCTGATATATGTATAAGAAAATAATAAAGTTTATCAATTAGAAGTCTCAATATTTTCAGAAATATTTTAGAAAAGAAAATGTTGGACCAATTCCACTGGAATAATAGGAGATGATGTTGTGAAAATAAGACACCTAAAATCAAATTCCAAAGGAATTACTACAATCTTTAACGATAACAAAGTCTAGGGAGAGCTCATGATAGTGAGTGGTTGAATAAAATAGAAAAAGGCCATTGTGAATGACAAGCATGAGAATACAAGAAACCAGGTGTTTAGATGGATCCCACAGATCAGTGACCTCTGGAGAATGAAGTGGCTCTAATTGGATGGCTTAGTAGTGGCAGAAACCATTTTTTGATATTCTATGTGTCTGATACTTTCAGCTCTTTTTTTTGTTCAAGGAAGGTCAACTGACCTAACCAGTGATTACATAGGCAGTACATGGAAGAACAAAGATTCAAATCTAAGTTTTTTAGTCCAAAGTGTGTGCCCTTTCCACTGTGCCATGGTTCTGCCTTCAGGAAAATATAATTTCTCATCAAATCTATGGAAAGTTGGGTAAGCTTAACACTGGTCACAATATTGGTAATGGAAACTCTGGGAGGTGAAGTGGAAGGAGAATATATAGAGAGAAGGAAGCCTTGGCAAAGGCAGAAAGATTTGCTTCATAGTTCTTCTCACCCCAGTAAATTCTTCTTAAAGTTGTCTGACATCATAATGAATGAAGAAACCATGGAGGAAAGAAATAATAAGCAAAAAAATTCAAATATTAGTAAATTATAAAAATTATTTGTATCCTAACATATACTTTTTATTATATGTTTTCTTTTCCCAAAAAGCACAACATATATATAAATATTTGTCATATTATAGGAAAACATCATCAGTAGCTGACAATCAATGATTTCTAAGGACTATTAGAGTTGATTGTCAGGACGCATTCAAAATCTTCACCAAATGCAACCCATATTTTCCTAATATGTACTTCACAATATCTACATTCTCTCTTTAGACACACACACACACACACACACACACACCTACAATTGCACTGGAAATACACTGGCTGTGTTAGGAATGGAATGAGTCCCCAAAATATCTCTCTTGCTTCTATGTTAGCTTCACTGATGGCTCAGGAGATGTGTTTAGAAGTAAAGATGCTGCCAGTGGGGCATTGGCCTCTTTCAGCCTCTTTAGCTTATTATGCAAGCCTCTAGTCCTCCTTTTCCATCCCTTAAACACTGAGGTCACAACCATGTATCTGAAAGACAGTCCCCCTTGAGGTAGCAAGGCCCACCCTGAGAGGTGAGTTAAAAGGTGTCCTTTTCAATGTGCCCAAATACTCTCAGGCACTAAGATGAGTGTAGAACACCTGGTGGCTGCTTTTTGATGCTTCTGCCTCTTCACATGGCAGCCCACATGGTTTTACGTTCTTCCGTCATATTCCTCCATTTGTCTGGCTCATAAACGTTAGGTGAGTTGAGGAGCTACAGACCTTTTGAACCCTGTGGTCTCAAGGTCCACTTGGTTCATGTCTTCTTACTTGACCTCAAACGCACGTAAGAAGACCCTCACTGAATACAACATTCTCAGTGCCTGTAACAAAGAATAATAATGGAAAGAATTCCAAAGTGCTTTCCTTAGAGCTTATATAGGCCAAAAAATGTCTGAGATTCCTCAAAGTTGACCAGAGAGAGTTCAGATACATTGACATATAAATGATCAGCACTGGTAAGATTGAACACTGCCCCCAGGTAGCTGCTGCGGGCCCACATCTGCCCAGTAGTGCAGTAGCTCATTATCTTCCCCTCCATCATCACCAGATCCTGGGGATACTTAGAGTTCCTCATGTAGACCTTGTGGCTCAGGGGCAGGTTGGTGCAAGATTGACCACGGAAGTATACTTTGGAATATACAAAGTACAGCCCAGTTTCATTGATCACAAGGCCACCCTTCTTATATTTCACTCCAGAAAGCAGGACAATTCCATAGGTGTCTTCCCATTCCAGAGGCATGGACCTTGAGTTGGGCTTGCCTGAAATAAATCCGAAAGGAGCTTTCAGCCAGGAATAGTCATGCATCCAACAAACTAAGTTTCTAAAGCAAAACTGTGGGCCCTTCCTTGAACAAATGTTTCACTCAGAATGACGGCCTGTATAGAACTGACTGAGGGGTCAGAATTTCCTCAACATCATTGTCCTATTTTGTCATCCACACAATTGGAACAATAGTATATACCCCTAATCTATTGCAGTAAGAAATTATTGAGAAAATATTAGCTCTCTGGAACAAAGATTTTATTATCTTCAGAACTAGCACCCAAACTGTTAGGCTTTGAAGTCCTTTCCTGAAGGAAAGAGCCAAATCCAAGGAACTCTAAAATTCTAAAGTTGGGAAGGATCTTAGGGACCATCTGGTCCATCATCTCACCTGCAGTAAGAATTATTCAGCCCCTCAGTTTGGGGTACAGGTTCCTTTTCTTTTTATCCCCACGTGTCATGAACATAACCTAAATCTCTGCAGTACTGAAATTATCATAAATGCCTATCTTTCCCTATTAGATGTCAAGCTCCCTGCAGGCAAGAGCCGTATGCTACTCATTTTCACATCCCCAAATTGGTGCACAGCAGGTATTGAGTAAGTGTCTGCTGATGTGACCGGATCATTCTACAATTTCTGCCTAAATAATTCCAGGGACAATAGCCTACCACTTTCTGTGATATTTATTCCATTATTTATGATTTTTTTTGGGAGTTTATAATGGGAGTGCCCATACCATATCATTTCACTCCACTTTACAGGCACATATTGAAAGTCTACAAGTGCCAGGAGTGAGTCTCCCTTCTTGCTCCTGTTTATACTTTTCGACAAAGCAGAGTGAAGCTCTTCCAAAAAACCAAGAAAGCGCTGACTAAAACAAGTCCTCATTCCTCACCTTCTCAGCTCTCACCTCTTGGATCTGTGCCCCCAGTCCCCTAAGGGACTTTGGAATGACTGAAAAGAATGAGCTCCTTATGGGCAGGGGTCATGTCATAATCAGCTCCAGGTCTCCAATTTAGAAGGCCTTGCCCAGAGAATAGGGGATCGAAGTGTGTTTATAAGACTGACTCGACAAGGAAAATGTTAGTATGATTGAGTTCAAATACTGTCACCAGGAAGTAACAACTCTCTAGAGCCTGGTAATGGAAACCAGGCAGCCATTTTGTCTTTTGCCAAAAGCTTTCCCAAACCCCACCCGTACCTTCCAGATACAGACCTGTTAAATGGGCCACTTTCCTCTGCTCCTTTTTTTCAGGGGGTGGACTGGAGTGACCTGTATCATAGAGAGAGGAAAAATATATGTTGAAATGAAATACCAACTATTATTTTGGTGGGAATTTAAATCCCATCATTTAAAAAAAAGATTTTAAAACCATAAATGGCAACAGTCTAACGTATACTAATCATGTAAGTCTGAACTGCGGGGTTCACCGTAGTCTATATTTCAGAAACAAAGAGGTAAAAAATAAACCAAATTAAGATTCACATACGTACAAATTATAATGTTACAATAAAATATAATTAATATAAACGTTTATTCATAATGAGCTGTCATGTCAGTTGTTGCATTTAGAACTCACCACAGCCCTTTGAGGTATGTATTATTGTCCTACCCCTTATCAATTGCAAAATGAGCTTAGCAGTTGGGTGACTAATCCAACTAGTCAGCATCAGAGATGCGACCACACCCTGGTCTCCTGACTCCAATTCCAGGGCTCTGTCCACTCTGATTCTCTTGTCCCTAAGGCTTACAGGACAGAGACTGAAGAAGACTGCTAATCTGTCTGCGTGTCACCAGATCTTCCCCCAGGGACATTTTACAATCTTCCCCAAATTAATTATCTTAAGGCCTCAGACAATTACCTCATATCACTGAGGCCTCAAACATCTTTAATGGCTCCTCCCTGATGATGCAGTTGTATACAAGTCTCCCCATCACACAATCCCAGCCCATCTGTCCAGCTTTATCTCCTTACTCCCACTGAGCACTGTCACACAACGGGAGTTCTGTGGCCTACACATACCCCCACTTCCCTTCCTCTGTGCCTTTGTTCAGGCCATGTCTTTTGCCCATAATGTTCTTTCAAACAGATTTCTGTGTCAAATTCCTAAACATCCCATAAGGACTATCTAGTATACCTCTTTTTTTGGGAAACCCTCTCAAACCTTTTTTGATCAAATATGATCTTCCCCTCTTTTGAAATTTAGGATCACTCTGTCTTCCCCTCTCTTGTCATTTCTGACTCCTCTGGGGTAACTACATAAATTATCTTATTCCGCTCAAATAATGACAAGTTCCTTACGATATGTTGAATTCACCAGAGAAGCCCAGTTTCTAACACAGGGCATGTTACTAGCAAATGTCGGACAAATTAAATGGAAGAATAGACAATAATTCTCAAAACAGACACTATTTCTCTGACTTCAACTATTTCAGACAAGATAGACAGCTGCCACTTAGCTAACGCATTCAGCTACCTGAGACTTCAATAAATATTCACACGAGATGCTTGAATATGTCAGGTTCGTGATTAGCCTGTAAAACTCACATATGGTGTGAGAATGGCCCAATTCACAGAGAACATTACCTGAGCGATCATGACCTCTCTGGTCACCCAAAACAACCCACCATGAAGGAGGTGTTAGTGAACAGGAAAGGCAAAACTGAGTCTCTTCTGCATTCCTACACCGCAAACCACCCGAGCGACTCATCTGGCATTCAGCCATGCACCGGCAGGAAACAGAACCGAGAACCACATGTTGCATATCTTTTTATCCCTTACAGAGCCTAGTACAATGTTATTTTTACAGAACATGGTCACTAAGAATATATGCTGTGCATATGCTGGAATAAATAAACTGCCGAGATATCTTAGACACTGGTGATGAGTGCTTCCTGCCCCAGGGTTTTTGCATGTGCCGTTCCCAGTGCTGAAATGCTCTCCCCCAGCTCCACCCCACTCCACCGCACATGCACACAGCCCTTCACTTGTCGGGCTTCTGACTCCCCAGGTGTCAGCATAAACACCTCCTTAAAAAGGTTTCTCATCTTGTACTTAGTACAACTTTGGAATTGTATGGTCTGTTTGCTTGCTTTTGTTTAGCTTCTTCACCAGCTAAAAGCTCCATAAGGACAGGTGCCCTGGGCTGGCTCATCCTCCATCAGCATCCAACACCCAACATCTAGCCTCACACATGTGAATGAATAAAAGATTTAATTAGCTAACTGGAAAAAAATGGAAAATGTAAAAAGGAGCAAGTTAGAAATTATAAATAATCTATAATAGTATCTCCCAGAGAAAATCACTGTTAGCAGTGTGTAGAACCTTCTAGTTCCTAAGAATATAAAAATGTGCATGCATGGTTACATAGTCATTATGAAATGAAACGTATCCTTTTGTAACTTGTCTTTTTATCTAACAATACAGACTGCACAATCCCCAAAGCATTAAATGTCCTTCTGATACATCATTTTTAGTTGCTGCTTATTATGTGCTTGTTTGAATACACCATAATGTATATAACTAATCTAGTATGAGGCATTCAAGTTTCTTCTGGATTGTTTATTATAAATAAGCTCATAAGGAAGTAATGAACATCCTTATATATAAATCTTCAGGCACATCTCTGATTATTTTCTTAAGAGAAATTCTTAGTGATAGGATTACAACATGAACTATTAGTTTCAAGCTTTTGATATGTATTTCTAAAGTGCTCTTCAGAAAAAGTTGTAGCAATTTACATGTATACTGGCTGAAACTAATGTTTGAACAGCACTTTTCTCTCAAATCTTTGTCAGTCTGGGTTTTTTTTAATCTTTACTAATTTGATGAAAATTGGTATTCCCTATTTTTAATTTGCATCTCTTTTCTTATTAGTAAAGTTACTGATTTGATTTCCATGTGATAATTTAAGAATTTCTGGTTCATCTTGGTTGATCTAGAGAAGATAATACTTACTGGGGTAGATGGACCTGACTCATCTGGTCATTTGACTTTTAATCACTAAATTGACTCCAGAGAGTGGATAAAAGATGAATGCTTAGGTACCTATCAGACCAGGAACATTCCACAGATTTTCAAAATGATCTTATTTCAGACATCCTCCAGAGGCTTTATTTTTCTAGCAAATATTTCCACTCTGCTTGTGTACATATGGACTTTCTAACATTTAAGGATTAGACACAGACACAGGGGCCAGAGCTTCCCAACAGTGGCTCTTATAAGAACTTAACAGTCTAGGACAGTAGACAGGCGACTGGGTTGCCTGCAGTAGCCACATCCAGAGAAACTGAAACTTACTTCACTTAATTGATGGTCAGTGCTGCCTTCTTCTTTATTCTGAGTTTCTAAGGATGAGATCTATCTATAGTCTTTGCAGAGGTATCCTGCTTTTCCTCTATTTCTCATTCCATGCTCACTACAGAGAGACAGGAGTTTCCCTACTTCATGAGGCACCAGTTCAGTACTGGAAAGGCCTGTAGGTGACAAGGCATCAAGAGCCTGTGTTCCTTCTAGCCCCAGTTCCACACTAGGGGTCTTGGGCATATTCACCTAATCTGTCTGGTATTTTGTTTCTCTTCCAAAAAAATGAAATGGCTGGACTAGATATTCTAAGCTTCCTTCCAACTCTAAAACTTCAGTGAATCTCATTGTAAATCTAAATCTAAGATTTCAATGAATCTTAGACTAGTGAAGCACATTGTAAAATCCATCTGTACAGAGCTTGCAAAACTATGCCCTGAAATTTCATGAGATCAGTGTTCAACATATTGTCTTCTTGCCCTAGCTCCCATACAAAGGATTTTCCTTTGTGATCAAGGGTACCTCATGACTGCCTCTGAAGCTGAACATCCTTTGAATGATGGCTGAAGTCTTCCCTTAAGTTTCTCAGTGACTTCAAGAAAAACCATTCTAATATACGGAATTGATTATCCACATTTTAAAAGCTTACATCCTATAAAATATTTTGGAAATAAAGCTTCACTGTAATCTCTTTAGAGAGTTTAAAAGAGGAGAGGACATTTCTCAGAAACTTCTGTCTCTGCCTTCACTTCACCTTCTCTTCCCAGGAGTTATAGCCACTGGCATGTGTGCCAGGACCAGGGTGTCTGTGGAAGGGGACAGGCCTGGAACCACTGCTCAGGGGGCAAAGGTCCACGGTTGTATATGCGTGTCTCTTTCCAAAGTCAAGCGGAAGTGATTTTGAATTGTGTGCCGTGCTCAGCTATATTGATTGTGAGCAATTCAATTCACTTCACATTTTTAAAGCAGCTCAAGGAATCATATTGACCAGAGATTCCGAATTAGCCAGAATTCCTCTGCTAGTATACATAAGCCAAAGTATAGGACAGAATATAAGGCATTCCATTAACATATTTCAGTGCTGAGGATCATCTTTAGGAACTCAGTGTACATGTGAAAAAGGACTCACCTATTTGCTTCTCCAAAGATGATGCTGTATGCCTCTGGCTGGTAGACTGGTAAAAGAGAAAGAGAAAAGATGCATAATAAAAATAAAATTCTTTAAGCAAAAGAGATAGAATCATCAAATCAACCAAGCCCTGGAAAGAGAATCCAAATACCTCAGAACTTTTGCTAACTCAGGCTTTGGCCAAGCAATTTTGCTTCACTGTCCCTCAGTTTTGTGATTTGAAATCGTACCAATATTTTAAGTATTTTCAAGATTTAGTTTGGTCATCTGAACAAATTTACTTCCAAGCAAAACTTAAAAGTTTTGTTTGTTTTTTACTCCTTAAATCACTAGGTATGAGGCAGTAAGTGGTTCAACAGACTGAGTTGACAACTGAGGAAAGAAAAACTGTTGGGCTCTGATTCTTTACAAAATAAAAAATGTCCTCTTCACTCCTATGAGCCTCCATTTCTCTGTCTATAGAATAGAATAACTAGAACAACCCATTTCTAAGAAAAAAAAAGGATTGAAAAGCACTTTGCAAGCCAGGCAGTGGGCCCTCCACCCCCTTATGCCTGGTGCCTCCAGGGCACGGCAGTCTGCCAGCAGGCTTACCTCTCGGAGTTCTGCCAGCTCTTTCTGTAGGTGGAAGAGCTGAAACATCCCCAGTCCCAGTCCTACCAAGGCAACCAGAACCATGAAAAACATCACAAGGAGACACAGGCCTGTGCTGTGGTTCCCCCTCTTCTTCAAGGGTGGCAGCGGTAGTGGAGGCAGTGGTGGTGGTGGTGGAGGTGGTAGTGGCGGCGGCGGCGGTGGTGGTGGTGGTCTCCTTTGACCAGGCCTTCTGGGCACAGAGGTTGGACAGGGAAGAACTGTGCCTGGAGGGGCCCAGGGAGAGCTGGCACTGCTGTCTACCCAGTAGATCTGGGGATATGGGTAATTGAAGGGCTGCTGCATGGCAGCCGGTGAGTCAGGCCAGCCCCAGCAAACGGTTTTACTTCTCAATCCTGTAGAGGCTGAGGTGTCAAGGACAGGACTCCTGTTGCTGACTGCTCAAGAGGAGGCAAGCTGGATCTCTCTTATAGAGTTTCCATAGCTAAGGGAAACACCTCTGTCTTTCTCTTTCTCTATGTCTCTCTCTGATTCTGCTTCTCAAAGAAACACCCACTCACTTTGCAGCTGAAGCTGAGAAGCCTCAAGAAGCTCAGAGCAAACCCCTGGAAGTTTCCGCCCACAGTCTTCTGATGAAAGCCTTGGAAGCCTCAGTCGCTATCGCTGTACTACCCAAAGAGGTTGGTAGGCTATGCTCGCCTTCCTGGGATCCTGTAGAGCAGGTCAGCAGTGGGGTATAGCCCTGTTGGTGTTAACTGCTCCCAGCTACAGGAGAATGGCCAGTGGGGCTATAATTTTATGAATTATAATTGTATCCTTTGTTATACATTATAATTGTATGAAATTATAATTGTATAATTTTAAGAATTCTACCATGTATACAACCAAAAAACTATTTAAAAATCCCAAAATAACTCTAACAAAAATTGTTCAGAACCATATTTTTTAAACTATAAACATTTACTGGAGTCATGGCCAGAGAAGTCACTCCCACATTTTAGTTTTTGCAGGAGGAAAACATCCGTTGCCATCATCTCTTCCCCACACACAACTACCATTTACCCTGACCTGCCAATCACCATAATTTACAGGTTAAAAACCTGCTACACCCCCTTTAGAAATTAGATCAAAGGCTGCACACCAGTGGAACCCACAGAGCTGCTTTGTGTTTCACAATGTTTTCATTTTCATTGTTTGCCTAGCTTATTTATTTACATATTTATTTAAATAGAGACAGAGTCTCACTCTGTCACCCAGGCTGGAGTGCAGTGGTGCTATTGTAGTTAACTGCAGCCTCAAACTCCTGGTCTCAAGCAATCCTCTTGCCTCGGCCTCCCAAGTAGCTGGGATTATAGGCATAAGTCACTACACCTGACTAATTTATTCTTTTTTTTTTTTTTTTTTTTTGTAGCAATGGGGACTCGCTATGTTGCCCAGGCTTGTCTCAAACTCCTAGCTTCAAGACATCCTCCTGCCTCAGTTTCCCAAAATGCTGGAATTACAGTCATGAGCCACTGCACTCAGCCCAACTGACCACTTTTAATATCAATATTAAAAATATTTTAATATATATATTTTAAATACACATTAAAATACGTATTTCTATTCTGTTTTGCAATATCAGAATATCAGACACCCTCGAGGCCATCTCTGCAAACCCAATCAGTGGGAAGTAGGTAGCAGCTGCCCCTGAGAATGAGAGACAGGGTGTTCTGGGTCACCCAGCCTCCACCACCAGCCTGTGTCTCACACATCACCTCACCATCTGAAAGGCCTGCCTGGTCCTTGCCGATATTTCTGTGTGTTGCCCCTGTTATGGTTGCCAGATTAAATACATGGTGCCCAGTTAAATTTGAATTTCAGATAAATAATACATAACTTTTAGGACAAGTGTATCTTAAACATGTCTAAACATGGAATATACTAAACAATTATTCATCGTGTAACTGATATTCAAATTTAACTGTGTCCTATTTCTTTGTTTTTTTGTTGTTGTTTAAAGCCGGCCTCTCTACTTGGGCTCACCTCACCCTTTCCTCTGGCCTCACATACTATTTATATGCCAATAACTTCCAAGTAGCTAGCTTCAGTCTTAATCATTCCGCAATAGAAGCCAAATAAATCCCCCATAAATCCAAATTTTTCATTTTTTCATGTTTATTACCTTTCAAATTTCATTAGTTTTTACATCATGCTTTGGGATTTCCATGACTATCATTCAGGCCCACTCACCGGTACCAAACCAACACCAAGGACACTACTTCCCTAATACATTCTGCCCATCCCACCCCATCCCCATCCCCGTAAAACCCATTTCTCCTGAGGCCACTCTTTGTGGCGGCAACTTCATCTCCTTTATTTTCCTCTCCCCCAACATTTAACTGGTCACCCACGACCGTTGCTTTTACCTGAGACCTATTCCTTACCCTCCCCTCAGTTTACTGCTCCCCTCCCCCATCCTTACCACTCCCATTTTTCTTACTGCTATTGCCTGGGCTCAGACTTTTTATCTCTCACCTGAAATACTGCAATAATGACCTAACAGGTGCCCTGCCACTGACCTTTCCCAAGCCCAAATCACTCAGTAAAATGCTATAAGGAAGATTTTTTTTAAAAAAACAAACCTAATGATCTCACTTCCCTTCCTTGTGTTGGAAGGTTTGATTCCAAGAATAATGCAAGCTCCTTACTATTACCCAAAGCTCTTTAGTGTCAGCTCCCACTGTCTCCTTACCAGGCACTCCTGCTCACATCCCACTCTCCACTCTTAAACAGTGCAAGGGATGAGACTAGCAAGACAGTGCACAAGTTAACGAGCTTTTGAACTCACATGTGGCTTTATTCATCATTATGAATTCAACTAACTTTAAACTTCATAAGAGTCAGAAATTGTAATTTTGAGAATTCTATCATATATACAACAAAAATACTATTTGAAAATCCCAAAATAACTAACAAAAATTGTACAGAGCCATATTTTGTTTTTTATTTTTTTGAGACTGAGTCTCACTCTGTTGCCAGGCTGGCGTGCAGTGGCATGATCTTGGCTCACTGCAACATCCGCCTCCCGGGTTCAAGTGATTCTCCTGCCTCAGTCTCCCAAGTAGCTGGGACTACAAGCACATGCCATCACGCCCAGCTAATATTTGTATTTTTAGTAGAGACGGGGTTTCACCATGTTGGCCAGGATGGTCTCAATCTCTTGACCTCGTGATCTGCCTGCCTCAGCCTCCCAAAGTGCTGGGATTACAGGCATGAGCCACCGCACCTGGCCCATATTTTTCAAATTATAAAAATTCTACTGAAAATGGCAAAGATTCAAATAAGTGGGAAAATACACCATATCTTGGATGGGGAGGTGCTGTTGCATGATGGTTGGGGGTTAGTGGTTCTGGTGTTAAACTATGTGGCTTCCAATCCCAGCTCTTCTGCTCATTAGGACAGGTCAGCTTCCCTCCTTGATGCCACAGTTTTCTCATCTATAAAAATAAGCACAATCATAATAGTACCTGCTTTATGGGGGTCGGGAGGAGTAAATGAGTCAAAGCATTTGATACACTTAGAATAGTCCCTAGCACCAAGGTAGGCACTCAACAGATGTTGTAAATTTAGTGAATCTTTCCCCAAATAATTCATCTGTAGACTTAATATAATTGACCTTCTTCCATTAAGGACAAAGTGGAGAGAGGGAGAGAGGTTGTGGGGGAAAGTGAAAAGTCAATGTTTGACATCCAGTATCTCTCTGAGATCCTGCCCTGAACTGATGGGCCCCTCCATTTCAAACTAGTACCTCCCAACTTTTCTATCTCAAACTCCCCACAGAAACTTCCAGCACTGTCTAATAAGAATTATGCTGTATTTTTACATCTCCTTCTTCTCCGCTGCTTCTTTTGATTCATTCTGCAACGGAAGAAATTAGAGCCCATACCTGCTCCCGACTCTCCTGCTATCCTCCAGGCATAGAGAGAATCTGAACCGAACTAGAGTCAAAGAGAGCATCTTTAAACACTCACATTGGTCTTCAGTAATGCCACCAAACATCACAGGTCGGCAAAATCATGGAAAAATAAAACAACCCCATGTACAATAACAGGGACCCATTATGTTTTGGGGTACTTCCAAAACCTTATTAGTAAGGAGAAATAATTGTTACAAGTAGATTTTAGTTCTGTGAATGCTAAAGAAAATAATATTTGCCTTTGAGAGATGAACTTAATTATAAATCAAAGGCTGGTGGCTCCCACAGGCTGGGAATTTAAATGGAAGAGCTTTGCTAAGTCTTGCTCTACCCTCTCCAATTGCACCTGCAGAATCTTTGATTCTGGAACCAGAAGTTCCTTGAGGATAGACAGAGGAGAAATATTCAGAGCTGACAATCTCTTTTAGGAGGAGAGGGAGGCTTACCAGCCATAGAGATTCAAAGGGACCTGGGTGACACTTTGGAGCAAATTTATGTGGAGGACCAAATAGGAGAAACCATCTTATACAAGTTGTTACAATTTTTTAAAGTATCTTCTCATTAGATGAAAATTCAAGTTATCTTTAATTGTGGTCGCTCCGGCATTGCAATTTCCTTCAGAAATTGTCTTAACCATCTAGAAAAAGGATTTAAGTATGCTGCTACACCTAGCATGTTAGTCACATGGAGGTTAAAAGGACAGGGTCATAAAGAGAACAAAGTTCCTATTTCTTTCTTCCATTCAGTTAGTTCTAGCAGGGAAGTGGACTCAGTGGATTGTAACTCGGAGCTCCAGAGGTGACTCAGCAGTCGCAGAGAGTGATGCATAAGGAAAGTAGCTGCTATGAACCTTCACAAACATAGAGGAGAATTCCAAGGGCATCTGCCAAGTTAGTAAGAAAACCAAATCTGATTTTCCCCAGAGGTGAGCAAAGACCCCAGTATACTCCTAACTGAAACCTGTTTATTCACAGACATGCACCTACGTATTTAATTTCACTAAGGGATTTCTGGATGCTCATCTGAGTGGCTGAACGTCTTGACACCACTACCAATTATGTAAGAGCTATTTTATCCCGTGTCCTCAGCTCTACTTGGTATTATCCACCTTTTAATTTTTGCCGAGCATTATGACTATAAAGTTATGTATCACTGTCTGTTGATCTTCCTTTTTCTGATCTCATGTGAGGTTGGACATCTGATCATATGCTTGTTGGCATTCAAGTTTTCCTTTTTATGTATATTTCCTGTTCATGTGCCATGCCCATTTTTAAACTGTGTTTCTTACCTTTTGTTGTGCTGATTTGCAGGATCTCCTTGTACTTAATATTCTAGATATTAATTCATAGTTGCACAGGTTTTGTATTTAGACTTTAATCTATCTGGAGTCCACCTTGGTAAGATGAGACAGGAGCCTATTTTTCTCCGTGTATGGACTTACCCATCTTTTCTTCCACTGAATTGGAATATTTATCACATATCAAGTTTCCACATATAGTTGAGTCTTTTTCTGAACTCTTATTTCTGTTTCATTGATCTGTTTATCTATTCTGATACCAGGGTCACATTGTTTCTGTAATTGCAGCTTTTTGGAAAGTCTTGAGAGATGGTATGGCAAAATCCCCTCCTTTTTGTTTTTCTCTTTTCAAAATCAACTTAACTTTGGACATATTTAATTTCATTTTTTATATGTATATGTATATATGACATATATATGAAAAATATATATGTGTGTGTGTGTGTATATATGAAAAAACTATCATGTTCCTAAAACATCCTACTGACCATTAGCTGTAATTGCAATAATTTGGAGGAATTGTTATTTTTATCCTATCCGCAACAGTTTTTCATATTTTTATGACTTTTGAAATTTTTCTCCAGAGTAGTCTCATACGCCCTTTCTTAGAAGAATTGCTTGATGCTTTGTAATTTTGTTGGGGTTACAACTGGTGTCTTATTTTCTGTGGTGTTTTCAGATGCTGTGGTAGGTAGTCTCTAAAATGATGCCAATAATCGCCCACTTCCTGGTATTTATGCACTTCTATTATACCCTCTCCTTGACAGTGGCCTAGACTTAGTGACTCAATTCTAACTAATAGAATACAGCAGAAGTGATGGGATTTCACCTCTAAGATTAAACTACAAAAAGAACTATAGTTTCCATCTCTTCCTCCCCTCCCCCATTCTAGGGAAAGCAAGCTTCCATATTGTGAGCAGACCAATGGAGAGGCCCATGTGGCAAAGAAATAATTTTTCTGGCCAACATCCAGCAAGGACCTGAAGCCTCCAACGCAATGTGAGTGAGTCACATGAGTGGATTCTGCTCCAGTTGAGCCTTGAGATGACTGCAGCCCAACCTATCTCATGGGTTAGCCCAAGTTACCCAGCAAAACCAAGCTTGGATTCCTGACCCACAGAAATTGTGAGACAATAGATATTTTTTATTTCAAATCATTATGCTTTGGGGAAATTTTTTATGTAGCAATAGAAAGCTAATAACAGATGGTTGTTATTGGTTTAGATGGGTGCTCTTTATTTTATAATTAATAATGTTGATTCTTGCAAACTTGTGGATCTCTCTTTTTACTTTTGATAGTGTGTCTGTTGATTCTGTTTTTTATAGAGATATATATTATCTCTATAAAATGACAATGTTTTATCTTTTTTCAATCCTTATACCTCATTCTTTTTCTTTTCATATTGTCCCAGACCTCAAGAACTATTTAGAACTGTACCCGTGATTTTGGACCTGTTTATCTTCATCCTAATCTTGAAGAATCTGCATCTGAAGTTTCTCATAATAAGTATGAGGACATTTTCCAAAGGTATTTGGTTTTTTTGTATGTTGCCTCTGTCACTAAGAGAATTTCCCTATTGTATCAATAGGATCTCATCTGCAAACTGATGAAACACTCAAATTAGAATAACTTAAGAAGGACTTAATAAAAGAGATTGTTTACAAACACAAAGGTGGGAAACCAAAAGGGATCATAAGGATCAGGGTTGTGATGACCACTCGGTGAGGAGAGAAGGAAGTTCTATTCCAAGGAATAGAAAATTGTGTGGAGAAGGCTGCCTAAACAGCAATCGTGACTTCCAGCTAAGAATTGCCAGCCAGTGTCAGGTGACCACACAAGGAGGAGCCACAATCAGTTCCCTGTTCCACCATCTCCTTCCCTTCTGCTGGTGCTCCACATTGAGCAAACTCTACTGAAGGCCAGAGAGCAAGGAAGCCCACTGACATGGTCCATACAGGTGAAGTTCTCAGGAGACAGAGCAAAATGTAGTCTGTATAACGTTGACCATTTGAAATTTATTGAGACTTTTCTTGCAGCTAATACTCTATTTTTGTGAGAGTGCCTCTTGTTTGGAAGAAAAATCTATTTTCAATTTGCTATAAATCCATGTATTTGGTACAATTTACATATACGTATTTGTTGGGGCTTTTTAATTATGTCATTCAAGTGTGCTGTATCTTTGTTTGACATTTCAGTCTCTAAAATGAATATGTTAAAATTTCCAAGTGCAATTAATAATATATTTATTTATTTCTATATTTGTCATTTGATCTTTTGTTTTGAGCTATCTTGTTAGATACATATATGTACGTAATTATTTTACTTTCATTCCTATGAGTGTATTTTTTTTCATTTTGTAGCCTTAGAACATTTCTTTACCTTGGGTCTGTTCTGTCTGATACTAAAATTGCTACTGTGGTTATACTAGGGCTTATATATTAATACCATCTTATTTTGTGTTATTTATCAGGTTCCTCCTGCCATCTTCCTTCCTTCTGCTAGATAGATCAAATTGTTTTTCTACTGGTAGGAAATTTGGATATTCTTATTTTTATTCTTCTGGTGCTAACTTTGAATTTTTCAAAAACATGGGCTCTTGTCTATTTTTCTACCAATCCCTTAAATTTACAAATATCTATATAGTTCTCTGAACAACATTGACACCTTAGTATACCACTCCATCCCCACCCACTACCTCCATCATGTTGGTGAAGTGCCATGTTAACAGCACCTAAAATTTAAATTCTGGATTGCGTGGTATTTTTATGTTTCCTTTGCCTTCATACTTAAATGATGGTTTACTTGAATATACATTTCCAAATATGACATACTTTTTTCCCCAAAAATTGGCAAATATAACGTTCTGTCTTCTTGTATCCAGGGCTGTTATTGAGAAGTCTGTGGTCAATCTAACTCTCATTCCTTTTCAGGTGATTTGCCATTTTTTTCCAGAAGCTTTCAGAATGTTCTCTTTCTATAATTAATTACACTAATGAAATTATTAGTGTAATAATGTAATTGTTGGTGTAATTGGTTATGAGAATGATTATGCAATTACGATTATGTAACTAATTATGGCAATGTGAGAAAGAGAAATGTGCAGAACCATAGCTCTGGCACTAAAGGTATCTGACACTCTTCCACTCCGAGCTGTTGTATGCATCTACCCACATACACACCCAGACCCAAGCACCACCCTTCTCCCCTCAAGAGTTTCTCAGGTCTATGTCAGTTTCTCAGGCCCATCAAGATACTTCTTGTCTCTAGGGATTGAGTCGGAGTCAGAGAATGGAGTCAGAAACCCATGTTGTATGTCACCTTGTCAGCCCTGCTACATTCCTTATCTCTGTTACTTCTAACATTATTGTGAGGATTAATTACATGACTAATTCATGTGAGGCACTTAGAGGAGTATTCAGCATATAGTAAATGCTCTACAACTGTTAGTTGTAATTATTATTTATCACCATCATCGTTAATAATATGCACTATGGTCCCATAAAAATTAATATGTATATTATTTTCATAGATGAGTAATTGGACTCAGAGAAGAAAAGTAACCCTGGTGACGAGTGTAACTAGGATTTACTCACACCCCCATCTGTCATCTCCAAGTTCTTTCTGCAGTTAAGTATCCCTTATCTCAAATGCTTGGGACCAGAAGTGTTTTGGATTTTGAACTTAATTTTAAGATTTTGGAATATTTCCACATGCATAGGGAGATATCTTGGAGCTGGGACCCAATTCTTAACACAAAATTCATCTATGTTTTGCATGCACCTTGTACACATAGCCTGAAGATGATATTATATGATACTTTCAATAATTCTGCACATGAAACAAAACTTTGATTTTGTTTTTACTGTGATCCATGTGAGGTCACGTGGGGAATTTCCCACTTGTAGTATCAGGTTGGCTGTCAGAAAGTTTTGGATTTGGGGGCATTTTGGATTTGAGAGCATTTTGGATTGGAGATTTTGGGATTAGGAATGCTCAACCTGTATTATCCTTTATGTATATGGCCTTTTCTACTCCCACCTCACAAGATCTGATAGGCTCAGGAAATTTTGCAAGATATTAAAGATTGCTTATTGTACTTTAATAAGTAGATGGCCAAAACTTGCTTTATGCTTCAATTTGATAAGATTAGTCTCTAAGAGAAAAAGAACTTCATTGCCCTTTCTACTGTGAAAGGATGAGCTGAGGGATAAGCTATCACACATAACTCTTTTTTCTCCAAGTTACAGGAGGTTGAAGGGGAGAATCCAGAGGCTGTGGATGGCAGTAGCAATGGAGTCAAAACTATCATTCAACTCTGACATCCCACAAAACTGTAATACTGTGATCTCAGGACTACGTCCTTTCTTTCCCTGTCCCATTTATATCAGTTGGGGTCTGCTCAGAAAAACAGAAGCCACTCTAAGTATATAGAGTAAGAAATGGTTTAATATAGAAATTAAAAGTTGGGCAAGTAAAGATCAGGAAGGCCACTTTTAGGAAACTTTGAAGTGTAGTGCTTGTGCCACAACCAATCATTTCAGTTGCTGGGAGCACTGACTTGGTGATTCTTAGGAGGATACCCAAAAGCAGTGAGAAAATTCCACACTGCCTCTACTCTCCCAGTAGCTGCTGTGAAGAACAATGGCTTCCCCTTCTCTTCTACCCTCTAAATTTCATGCAACTTCCTGTTATTGGTGAAATCCAATTGGGATCCCATTTGCAATGGAGGATAGAAATTGTAAGTGTAATTTCTAGACTTTATGCTCCTGGGGACAGGGAAAAGTATAGGATAACAGAGATGATACTGAGCACTAACAAATTATATGTGGTACACTGTGGCTATTTGTTCACCATCATTGGTAAAAACTCACAAATACATGTTGATTGAATTAATGAATGCAGAGGGTCGCAGTTCTGGAACAGGATTCCTTGCTGGGAATCAAGATTCTTCTGCACCCTCATTCAGTGATGCCACGTGCTCCAGGCCCTGATGGCACTGTGAAGACCTTACTGGCTTGCTGCTGACTTTACTGTAGAAGAAGCATGACAGCACTGTGTGCTCCCCATCTTTCACTGAGGTGGGCCGTGTCACTGCATCAGATGCCACTGATGTAAAGGTAAACCTAATCATGTCAGTCCACTGTTTCAAATAACACTTTGGTCGCTTTCTATTGACTTTAGAATAAAATCTGAACCTTTTACTATGACTTCCAAGAACTTGCATTTTCTGGACTCTTTCTAACTCTCCAACTTGTCTCACTTTACTCTATTCCTCTCTCACCACATTATGTCTGCACAACTTTTCAGTTCATCAAACGTGGAAAGTTTTTTCCACATAAGGGCCTTGGCTTGAGATGCTCCCACTGCCTGGAATCCTCTTTGCCCCACTTCTGCCCCATTCTTGTATGAACAACACCTAGAATCCTTCCATCTTAAACATCACTTCCTCAAAGAGGCCTTCTTTGGTCACTCCATCTAGGTGAGATAATCCCTGTTAGTATTCTGTTTCATAATATTCTGGTTTTTTTTTTCTTTTTTAGTACTTATCACAATTTCTCATTAGACACACACACACACACACACATATATATATACACACATATTTACACATATTTTTGTAATGTCTTTCTTCCTCACTGTACTCCAACTCCACAAATACAGCGGGTATGTAGACCCAGCCTAGCACAGTGCCTGACAACTAATATGCACTCAGTAAATAATTGTTGAAACAACTCTAACAGACTCCCCAAGTAATAGTTTTACAGCACCCTCAAGTTACAATTCATTCACTTTTTCAACTTATCATTTTTTGACCCTTAAATGCTGCAAAAGAAATGAGAAGATATTTAAGAGAAATTGCACAGGCTTACTCCCAACAGCATTCGTTCCCATTAATAATCCAACTGGATCCCATAGCAACTTTTGTTCTTTCCTGCCTCCAGATAACCTTCTTCCCACCCACAACACATCCCAAAAAGCCAGGGAGCATCACTGTCCTCCCTCCTGGTGCAAAGGTTTAAATACCATTTGGCGCATTCACTATTGCTCTCAGGAAGCTCATCAGGCTCTCCTGCAGTTAGAACCCTCGTGATGAACCCTGATATGATAAAGTTCAGGCAGTGACTCTGCAGATTGATCATCTTTTATTCTCAGTCCTCATATTCAAGCGCAATAAGTTGTGCATGACTGAGAACAGTGTTGGAGGCCACACATGGGTTACTAAATCATAACATGACTAACAGTCTGAATTTCTCAAAAAGAAATGGCTAAGCATGAATTCCAAACTTAGATTAATGTCTGGTATTAGAGGTATTCAACAAATATTTGTTGATCAGATGAATACAGATGAATAAACTGACACTCAAATAAGTTAAGTGACTTGCCTGAGATTATGCAGCCTGTTGGTGTCTGAGGCAAAATATTCTAACTCAGAGGGCCCACTGTGAGAGTACCTAAAAAAACAGTGCTCCAAGTTGGGTGCGGTGGTTCATACCTGTAACCCCAGCACTTTGGGAGGCCGAGGTGGGTGGATCACTTGAGGTCAGGAGACCAGCCTGGCCAACATGGTGAAATCAGTCGCTACAAAAAATTAGCCAGGCATGGTGGTGGGCACCTGTAATCCCAGCTACTTGGGAGGCTGAGGCAGGAGAATCACTTAAATCTGGGAGGGGGAGATTGCAGTGAGGCGAGATTGCACCACTGCACTCCAGGCTGGGCAACAGAGCAAGACTCTGCCTCAAAACAAAAACAAAAACAAAAACAAAAAAAGCAGTGCTCCAGGTAATGCAGTGCGTAGCACCCCCAAGTGCCTAAGGCTGAAGGGACCATCACCTGCAGGGCAGTGAGGAGGTGGGATAAGGTGGGAGGTGCACTTCAAACAACATCTATTAAGACTGGAAACGCCTGGGTCTTGTGGGCTCTTTCATGCGGCCTTTTCTGGCGTTTGTAATGCTTCATTGCAAAAATATGTGTCATGGTGGGTTTGTGGGAAAGCAGATGCACCAAAGGCTGACTTAAATGTCAAAGACGTTGCTTTTGTCACCCACTGTTTCCTTTGAGAGCCTAGCAGATGTTGGTCAAGGGTGTGCAGTTGGATGCCTCGAGAGCCTTCCACCCCGGGGGGCTCATGAGAAGCAAGTTTTAAGCATATGGGCTCTGTGTCTGAGGTGTGGCTTGCTGTCTGTCACAGACCTGGGGATGATAGGAAAAGTATGGCCCCAGCCAGTAGTGAAAAGGTCCCTACCTCTTGTACCAGTTTTTACAAATGAGGTCTCTCTCCTGAGTCTTATTTGCAAGCCAGCTGCAGTACTGTTATCTTAGTCTGCTCACACTGCTATAATAAAATATTATAGACTGGATGGCCTAAACAACAAAAAGTTATTTTCTCACAGTTCTGTAAGCCAGAATTCTGTAAGTGTGCCAGCATGGTCGGATTCTGGCCGGGCCCTCTTCCTGGCTTGCAGATTACCTCCTCACTATGAGTTCACATGACAGAAAGTGATCTCATTCTTGCTCTTCTGATAAGGCCACCAATCCTAGCACATTCAGACCCCACCCTTTTGGCCTCATTTAACCTTAATTACCTCATGTGAGTCCTTTCTTCAGATATAGTCACATCAGGGATTAGGATTTCAATGCATTAATTTGGGAGAGTACAAAATTCAGTTTGTAACAACTGTCTCACCCACCTAAATCCTTACACAACTCTAGAATCTCAGAACTAGACTAACATGGAGATCATCCTGCCCTGTCTCTTATTTCAAATATGTGGACATTGAGGGGGAGAGGCTTTTCCCAAGACCGCACAGCCAGTGTTTGGAAGAGTTAGAAAGAAAATCTGCCCTGTCTCCTAGTGCTTCCCCACCACATCTTAGATTTCCAGGAATAGAAAAATGGCAAGCATTTGTTTCTGTTCAATTCCACCCATATCTGTCTTGAGCACCTAATACACACATGGCACCCACAGGGGATGCGAAGATGTAATGGTCACGGCATAATTCCTTAGGGAGCTCACAGTTTGGGGGCCATGTTCCTAGTGTTGTCTTTACATTCCCTCAACTTCACTGGTTGTTTCCAGCCTTCATAGTTAAAATACTAACTCAATATTCTTTTGGGATCAGTGATGAAGAAAAAGGAAAGGAAAGAAGCATTTATTTAGCACCTACTATATGCCAAGTACTGTGCCAAGAACATTATACACATTGTCTTATTTGACTCCCAAGTCATCTTCTAAGATAAATATTATTATCCCCCTTTGCCAATGATCCAGGGACATTAAAGAACCCATAGAGTGGTTAAGCTTGGATTTGAATTCAGAATAGCAGACCACCAGACCACACTGCTATTCTTCAGCTTTCTCCTCTTCTCACGGTTGTCCCCTCCTCTCTGTGGACTCTCGCATGCCCTTAGAATGCCTTTGACAAATAAGATTCCCCCCAACAAATAATACATTAAAATCCCTACTTGTTGTCCCAGGAATTCCAATTTGAAGTTTCTCATTGTCACTTTCAAATGCCCCACACTCCCACTGCCATCACTTCTCCATGCCTCCTATTTTTATTTTTAAAAAAGATAAAGAAAAATTTTGAAAGCCACACTCTCGATCACTAGCTATAATCATCTCACTAAATTGTCTGTGCTCCAGGCTCTGAGCCTTCTCAGACTCACATCCTTCCCCTCACCAACAACAAGACACAGGGAGGCCAGGTGCTGTCACCTCTTCTATTTACAGAAGAGGAACTTGGGCCCCAACAAGGTTGTGTCCCTCTGCAGCAGGAATCCCAAGATGAAGCACACCTCAACTCTTCAGGGGTCCCTACTCCTAGACTTCACTGAACCACACTGAGTATTGGGTTTCCATGTCATGTTTGTGTGGTTTTTCTCCCATTTCCTGGGCAGTCTCTATCATTGAAGCCCCTTCATTGGTTTGTTCCCTTCATTCATAACTAATCCTATTTTATATTATTCTAGCTTCCTGGTTTGACATAGTTCTCCAAGTTGTGCCTGGGAATGTCTTCTGCTCAAAAAGTTCTTTCTTCTTCCTGGGGAACTCATCCTTTCAAAAATCGGCTCAGATGTTACCACCTGTGTGAAGCCTTTCCAGGCACAGCAAATCCTTCTTTGCTCTCAGTTCCTGTAGCCTGTTTATTATAACACTTAACACACCAAGTCACTGGGAATCTCTTCTATTTCCTAAACTCAAGCATTATAACTACTGGGACAATTTCTTGTTAATTTTGGAGTCTATAATTCCTAGCTCAGAGACTGGTACACAGAAAATGCTCAGTAAATATTTACTGAGTATTGCTTGCCTATATAGACCCTACGGGGTAGAACTAGAACCAACAGCAGAAGGTTCAGCTCCACTAGACACTGAGTTTCTCAAGGACAGGAGGAACATCTTGCATCTGTGGATCCCTACTGAGTTAACCATCAAAGTGCTGCAAGCAGAATGAGTTGCCCTGAGCAATGGTCGTTTGCCAGTTCCGAGAGATGTGTGAGCACCAGAGCAATGATAGCAGGGGTTTGGGGCAGAGGGCCGCACTACATGTCCGGAGAGGCTCATCGTGCTCCAAAGTCCATGGTGCTATGGTGAGGGAGAGGCTGATTAAAGGAACGAAAGACAGATGAGAAAAGAGGAGGACAGAGGAAGGCAGAAGTGAAAGAAGCAAAGAAGGAAAAAGAAAAGGTCAGTGAGGAAAGGGAGGTTGAAAGCTGGAGAAAAAGGGGGAATTGGAGGGATTGGCAAGAAGAACCAAGTAGGAGAATGGGGCCTCCTTAACCTCAGGTAGGAGACCCCTCCTAGCCCATAGACACAAAGTCATAGAGAAGAAAAGCTGAAATGCCACAAGCTGCTGTTATTAGAAGTTAGTCAGAAATAGGCCTATTACCCATCCCACCTAAACAGAAGCCAAAATCCAAAGAAGCCTGTTCTTCTGCCCCAGGCTATCCTTCCTGTGCCAGGTCCGGAGCCCCCTGATGCTGCCCTCTGACAGAGTCTCTGTCTGCCTACCCAGGCACCTTCTGGCTGTCTCCCATTCCCCTGCCTCGTCACTGTGAAGGCCAGCCTACCTGCTCTTCCATTGCCGGCTTTAGAAACTCACCCCCACTGCGGAGGTTAACCTTTGCATCTTGCCATCCACCTCTGATCTGCCCTTCCCCTAACAGGGCCTGGTTTTCACATACACTGAGACACCTCTGTCCATCTGCTGGACAGCTGTCCATATGTGGCTCACTGGCTCAGCTGTTTCTTCCTAGACCTCTAACCAATAAACACCCTCAATCCTACAATGCACTTTACTTTGCCCCATCCAGCCTCTCACTCATCAAAGTGACTTAACCACAAAGAAAGAGAGCCCTGGCTCAGCCCTGGGACAGTATTCCTTTGATGCCTATACTGTAAGCTTGGGAATTTCAGCAAAGGAGCAAAGGTGCCGGGGTTTCCTTTACCTCTGGATTAACCTTCCCTTACAGCTCTGTACCTCCCTCATTTCTGCATAGAAAGCACTTCTCTGGCTCCTCTGTCAAGTGTGTGTGTGTGTGTGTGTGTGTGTGTGTGTGTGTGTTTACACTTATGAGTGACCCCCTGCAGAGATTCCTGCTCCTTCTCCCTGTGCTCAGGTTACCCAGCACCAGACTCAGGGCAGAGAAGGGGGCTGGAGAGAATCAGGGGACAGAGAATAAAGACACAGATAAGGACCTAGTAACTGTGGTCACTAAAGTGGTTTCATTTCCCCAACACTCCTTCAGTAGATTCTATCTCAGCTCCTGCTCCACACATAGGAGCGGGGGCAGCGGGATGGATGGGACATGGAGGAAGTGGTCAAAGGAGCATCAGGAGGTGCTTCCTTTCGCAGAAGGCCTGGGGGCAGAAGCTAGGCACCATGAGCTTTCCCTCCAAATATCTCTCCTGCCCAACAGCCTCTTTCTGTGGTTCACAGACACACCTTTTCTGCGTTCTCCATTTTTTTCTCAATTTCCTACATCTACATACTGTTTTCTTTCTTGAAGCGAAATCCCAGTGTTCAGACATGAGAGTCAGAACTAGAAGTAATTTTAGCACTCAGCCATTCATACACTCATTCATTCATTCTGTGTATCTACCACGTGTCCCTCTGCTAAGTATGGACCCTGCCCCCGGTCTCAACAATGTGATCATCCACCATCACTTCCTCATCATTCAGTTGGAAATCTGAGATGGAATGACCTTCGCAAACTGTACTGGGCATCGTGGTTGGCAGCCTGCCATTTCCAATAATGAAATGCCTCAGAGCAAACAGGAAAAGGTTAAATATTAAATACGTTTGGTTTAGAGATTTCCTGTGCACAGTTGTCTCTCATTCCCTACCTCATGTGGTCTGTGCTTCATGCATTCAGGGGATGATCGGATCATGGCTGGTGGGCAGCTTCATGCCACAGGGTCAGAAATACCAACAGTTGGTTGACAGTGTTCCAGACACTAAGTGTGGACCCTGCTGGGTCTGAAGATATCCATGCCCTAATGACATCTCTTGTCCTGAAGGAAGGGTTGAACATTGTTATCTCTCAAACTCTCCTTCCTGAATCAAGCAGAAAAAAAAATTTTTTTAACCTGTACAGCATTTAAGCTTCCTCACCTAGAAATATAGTCTATAACTCAGATTATTATGGATTTGACTATCAGCTAAAAATTAAACTCTTTAGAAAAAATATAGACGACATTAGAAAGAGAGTATCCAGTCCAAATTGTAATATAAGAGATGAGAAAATTGAGGCCCAGAAAAACAGTGAATCACCCAGGCTCATTCAGTTGTGAGTGTCAGGGCCAGAGTCCAGACCTCCATTCCCCCAGCATCAGTCAAGGCCAGGCACTCACCACAGAAGCACAAGCCCTGGCTGCCCTGGAGATAGGAATCAAACCATATGAAAATTTACTTCTATCCAGATAAATTTGTGATGTCATTTTGCCCTTAGAAAACTGATCTTAGAAACTATATATTTGTCCTCAGCTGAGAAGCAGAGACTATGCTTCTTGATTCTCTGAACTGAGGGGAAAAAAATGATATTTGCCCTCCTCAAGAAAATATCCAACTTTTTAAAACCTGCTTATCTAAGGTATGAGGAGGGGTCTGGGGAGGGGGAGAACCAATTTCAGGAGCCCAGTCCTTGAAACATAGACGGAGAGAAATGAGTGTTTCTATATGAACACTCTTAAATATTTTTTTCTTTTTTTGAGATGAAGTATCGCTCTGTCACCGAGGATGGAGTACAGTGGCGCGATCTCAGCTCACCTCAACCTCCACCTCCTGGGTTCAAGCAATTCTGCTTCAGTCTCCCGAGTAGCTAGGACTACAGGCATGGGCCACTACACCTGGCTAATTTTTTTGTGTTTTTAGTACAGACGGAGTTTCACCATGCTGGTCAGGTTGGTCTCAAACTCCTGACCTCAAATGATCTACCCGCTTTGGCCTCCCAAAGTGCTGGGATTACAGGCATGAGCCACCGTGTCCGGCCAAACACTCTTAAACTCTCACACAGCAGAGTTCTTGTGGAGTGACTGCACTTGGCCATTGTAGTGTAAATTTGCCCTGCAACCATCACCCCATTTTTGCTAACAATCATCCGATTTTCTCTGAGCAACCACTTGTGCTTCCCCCAGTGCATGCGGTTCAGTTGCAGCTGGTCCCACTGCTCCAGGCATAAGCACAGAATCCAGCTTGCTTCATTAAAGCCATGAGTCTCAACAGCTCCAATGACTAGATTATGGATGGTCCAATGCCCCATCTCACTGTTTCTGAGCAGCACTGGGACCTTTGCTGAAGCTACTGGGAAAGAAGTGCTTTTGCTCTGCTGGGCTTGGCTGGTCATCCACATGGGAGTGTCTAAAGATGGCAGAGCTGAGAGATAGACAAAGACAGATTCGTGGATATCACCTGAGTATCTGATTCCAACTGGATCTTAATCTGGGAAATCTATCACTAAACTTTTTAAGTTGTAGAAGTCAGAATTTTCTATTTTCAAATAGGCTTCAAATAAGCCTATTTGAGTGGGGTTTCTGTCATTTGCAACCAAAAAAGACCTAATATACCCTCAACAAGGACATTGAGCAGATGCTTAAAGAGAGTAAGAGTTTCAGTTAAAGGCAATGAAAACGGCCTGAGTCCTGCCAGCTCCTGAGAAGAGGAAAGGTTAACTTCACCCAAGTGGGGGCCCTGGCCCTAAGTAGGGTGCTTTAGTGGGAGAGCAGAGCTTACCAGGAGATGAGAGCTCATCCCGGGCTGACCTCTAGTTCCCCACCCACCTAACATTCCACTGAGTTTCAGTGTGAGAATATGAAACTGCTTTTTTTGAGGTTTCACCTCCTCTGACTCCCACAATGCTTTCCAGGTCCCCAGAATATAATTTTTCAATTAGAGGTACCCCTAAATGCCTGAAATTAGAGTTCATCACCACTACATTTTCTCTCTTGCTAAAACCCAAGTTTCCATCATTTATGATGGATATCCCGATCTCAAAGTCTTTCTTTCCCTGCCTTCATCCAGGACAAACAGGGCAGACTTCAGTTCTTTCACAAAGACACAGCATTAAGCCTTCTTGACTCACTAGAATCCTACTTTTTGAGTAGAAGCCTTCATTTCTTATTGTCTCTCCTGGGTGATTTTCTGCTAACCTTCATTCCCTCCTCCCTCCCTGGAGTTTGGAGGAAGGTCAGTGGTGCAAATTATAGACTGATAAACCCCTGCAAAGACAGGCAACCTAATCAACCATCCACCAATCCTTCCTGAGCACCAGGCACCAGGTACCGTTGTGGGGATACAATGAAATAGAAAGTATTCCTTGTCCTCAAGGACGTTACACAGCTACCAGTGGTGGAAAGATTGTCTGTAGCTCTCAGACAGTAAAATAGCTATGAAATTCATGGGGAGTCTAAGCATAACACATTTCTGAAGCTCATGCCATGCCATGTGGTCTACCAGCGTGACCCGATCTGTTTGAAATATGTAGGCAATCTGCCTGGAAATCTTCCTAGCATGTTACCAGTGCAGGTCATCAAGTCACCAGGAGTGGGCAAAGGAATGGTGAAAGGCTAAGAGCTCTTTGGTTCTACCAGTGGATCACTGAGTTCCTGTGACATAAAGTTCTACACTAACTGCTTCAGGGAGGCAAAGAGGAATGAGCCAGTCTAGGAACCTTGATTGTCCATGGTCAGAAAAACAGCACTGAAGCTGAGAAGTTCTTATATAACAGTAACTACATTAAAAAGAGAAAGTGCGAGAAACACTTTAAAGGGACTCCAAATTAGTATTGTGTTAAAGAAGAGAGATGGCGTATTTAGACTGGAGAAGGAGGAAAGAACAGAGTTGGGAGCTGAGGAAATATTTCATGGAGAAGGCTGAATTTGATATGGGGTTTAAAGAATTATTACCTCCATTTATTTTAGCTTTATGTTTAAACAAATAACAACAACAAAACCTTTAGGCCCATTTTACTGAAAGCATCATATGAAGCAAATTACCAAGTAAAGAGAAATGGTCAGTCTGGTAAGTGACCTGAATCCTCATTGCTACATTTGCTCAGAATCCTCTGGGCATTCCTGCCAGCCTGGCTTAGTCTGCTCATGGAGCTGCAACCACGACAGACCATCCTGTTCCACAACCAGCCCTCCCTTAAAAGGCAAGGCACACACATGCTATGCCCCTGGGTGGGTATTTCTCCACAGCCAACCTTCCAGGGCACAAGCTTCACAGGCAGTCACCTGCCACCCAAGGCTGCTTCTCTCCTCAAGCAGGATTCTACCCTCGTTACTTTCCTTTGAGAGGCTCTGACATAACTTGAAAATCAGGGTTTCCAGAGATGAGACAGATCAGAGGCTGATCTGCCCACAGCACTCTGTGGTCTGGGCTCAAGAGCTCAAGCGTTCCAGAGTGCAGTGGAACATATGTGTACTCCACCAAGCAACAGAAATTCAGCCGTCATCTTGTTCCATAGGGCAGCAACATGCAGGGCAGAGGGAGAACCACTCCTGGGTCTTCTAGAAAACCAAGCCGGCCTCCAGGCACATTCACAGGGAATCTCAGAATGTTAGACAAAGGACGCTTCACCCACCGGAAACACAGGCATCAGAAGCCAGACAGAACCACCACACACAGAAAGGCAAAGATACTGGGTAGATATAGAGCAGCGCCAGGAGTAGATTTTAGTGTTTGATTTTTGTTGATTATAAGTGTGCATCCTGTTTATCTGCCTAGTGAAATGCATAGAGATAAGTCACAGCCTGTAGATATAAAGGACATGTTTCATCTTTTTTCATGCATGAGTGTATGAATATGCAAACAGAATGAATGTATTGATGTCTCACAACCAGGTAAAGTTAGCCTGGGTTCCTGTGACTCACTGAAAATATAAGACAACATTTCATACTCATGCATAACCAGCCCCCAAACCAAAGGACATAAACCATGTCATTTTACTTGGTTTTCAAATAACCTCATGCATGATGTTGTGCTTTGAGAGCAGGGGAAAGAAACTTTCTTATTTGGAAAAGGAAAAGAGAAAAAACAGAGGGCAGGAGAATTCTTCTCCCACCAAGCAGCTCCTTCCCTGAAGATCTTTCCAAAGAGACTGTTCCTTTAGTCAACAAAGATTCGTGGAAAATTTAAGAATATGCAGAAATCCTCAGTTTACTCACTACCTAGTGAAGGACAAGGAAAAGTAACTATAAACTTAAAAAAAAAAATTATAACCATATGGTAAGAGTAGACAAAAGTACTTTACAAGCAAGGAGGGCGGTCATCAATTTCACACTTGCAGGATCAGAGGTGTCAGAGGCTGTGACCCTCAAGGTAGGCCCCCAAGTGATATGATAGGTAGAAGGCAGTTAAGCTGAAAGGAAGAAGAGTCATTCAAGGCAGATAGGAAAGCATGACAAGAGAGCGAGATACGTTGTGCAACCTGCCAGCTAGTGTTCACCTGGCTTTATTTTTCTCTACGGTACTTAGTGCCATCTGATATTTGATACAATTCTTTGTTTATTGTCTGTCTGCAACTACAATGTAAGCCCCCTGAGGGCAGGGACTTTGTTTTACTCTCTGCTACATCCCCAGAACATAGAATAGATTTGGTACATAGGAGGAATTAATAAATACTTGCTGGATGCACAAATGTTAGAGAGGAGTGAGAAATGAGGCTGGACTGCCAGGCGAGGTAGCCCCCGCAGGTCATGAGGGCCTTGTGTGCTGTGCTAATGCGTGTGGATGTTACCTTGGAGATCTAGAACAGTGTTCACAAGCCAGCAGCCCACAAGCTAAACACAGAAGTGTTTTGAGTGACCAGTATCACATTTTTCATATTAAGATATTTTATATAAAAACCCAGGTTGCTGAATTTCCTTTAAAAATCAGAGGATGCAGTAACAAGGGGCCTGTAGTCTCGTAAGGCAAAGTCAGCTGATGCTGAGAAGTAAGTACCCCTTTAATAACACCTGTGTTCTTCAGTCCAGCACAGTCTGCCCCAGCCCCAATTGTCTTGCATGGGGCCTTCCTTGCTCATAATCATCTCCCGGTTCCATGTAGATAAATGAGTTTGCAACCTCTAGCCTAGGTTCAGAATGTCTGGTTTAAAAATTCCACCATGCTAATGAGTCTCCAAAACACCCCCCCCACAATGAGTCATGCCTTCCAGTGTATTTATGCCCTCACGCAGTGAATGTGAGCTGCTCCTGTATAACTAATAGAATCAAGGGAAGTGATGCTGTAGGGCTTCCAAGGATAGCTCATGAGAAGGCAGACATCACACAAGAAGTCTGACTATCCTGAGCCTCCATGCTGTGAGGAAGTCCAAGATAACTATCTGGAGAGACCACACAGAGAAAGAGAGCGAGATGCCCTACCAGTCCCAAGGGTTTAAGCCATCCCATCCGAGATGCTAGATACGGGAAACCCATCTTGGACACCCAGTCCAGAAGCCATCTACCTGCAACCATTCACAATCATATGGGAGACCCATATGACCCATACTCAGCTGAGCCCATTCAATCCACAGAACCATGATAAATAATAGTAAATTGATTTAAATCACTTCTTTTTTGGTGGGTCATTACATAGCAATAGACTACCAAAACACCTACTTACCATTTATGACTGTGTGGTCCTCTGAAAATTATTCAGCATTTTAAGCTTAAATTTCCTCATCTTTCAAGCAAGGATCATAATATCACTGCCTGCAGAGTTTTTTGAAATTAATGAATGAGATCATGAATAGAATGTACTTAGCTGTGAAGCTAGAACAAATACAGTCGATGAATTGTAAGTGCTCAATAATGGTTTAACATTATTTTACTTTGAGTCTCATTATTATTGTTATTGAAGTTTGTCTAGTGAGTAGCACATCTCAAAACCAGCATGCAGAAAAGGAAGAAGAAGGGAGAAGAAGCTGGGAAGGTGGTGATGGACAGATTAATCTCAAGGAGGGTTTCCAGGAGAAGACAGTTCTCAGTGAGGTGGGTATGACTTGATATCTCAGACTCCAGGGAGCCAGGCAATTGACTATTTCACCCATTTTGGTGTTCTGTAGTAAGCATTCTGGAAGCTCCTATAAGTCACAATTCATTAATTTGTAACTTATTAAAAATATTTATACAGCACAGATTATATATGTCAGGCATTGTACTAGGTGCTGGGGATAGCAGTGAACAAAGATTCCTGCCTTCATACAGCTTCCATTCTAAAGTTTATCAAACACATAAATGAGTAAAACAGAAAGTATGGCAGATGGTGATAAGTGACAGATGCAGGAGGAAGATAAGGGGGAGGGTCCCTGAAGAATATCTAACTGGCCTATGAACTGGGAGAACAGGGGGAAGTGCTGGGATTACAGGCGTGAGCCACCACAGCCGGCCTAGTTTATCCTAGGTGGATAGGTGAATAAACAGAGATGATAGAAAATAACAAATGATAGATAATTGATAGAAAGATACATGATTGGATAGATAAACAAAAGGAAAACTGAGTCTTAGAAATGGTAGATAATTTGTCCGCAATCATACAGTTTGTCAGTAGCTGAGTTAAGATCAGAACACAGATCTGTTTGGATTTCAAACTGGTCTTAGTGACAGAGTTTGTGGACTCCATTATACTGAACAGAGTTCCGTGATACAAGGTTAGATGTTAGAAAATAAATGTGCCTTTCTGTGTTAGGTTTATCTTTGAATTTTGTTTTCATGAAGCACACTTTGAAGAACTCTCACACTTTTTTTTTCATTAAATTAAAACCCTGTCATTATTCAACTACTCTAGAGAGTACCTCAGCTCAGAAAACATGACTGTTCCATGAGAACATAGTTTGAGAATTGCCATAATTAAAGCCTCACTTTGAAACATTTTCCAACACCAACAGCTGGATTCTCCAAACACCAACTGGGTGTCCAACAATTCCATTCAATTCTGACACTAACTGCCCAGAGTTAGTGCAGACTCCACGGCTTAAGGGTCCAGTGCCACAAGACTATCCCTACTTCAGATGCCGCTCACAAGCCCTAGATCTCTTGTACTTCTGGCCAACTGGTTATTAACTGGGGGCTCCTATGATCCCCTCTTCAGGTTCAATAATTTGCTCAAACACCTTACAAAACTCAGGAAAACACTTATGTTTACCAGTTTCTTATCATTTTACAAGGGATACTAATGAATATCCAGATAACGAGGTTCATAGAGTGAGGTTCAGAAGGGCCCCCAGGGCAGGAGCCTCTGTCTCCATAGAGTTGGGGTGTAACACCATCCTGGCACGTGGATACTTTTACCAGCCCAGAAGCTCTACAAACTCTGTCATTTAGTTGTTTTCCAGTACTTGGGCATAATTGATTAAATCATAGGCCACTGGTGTTTAGCTCAGTCTCTAGTTCCTTTCCCCATGCCAGAGATCTCGGTGTGGGGGTAGAATTTCAAACCACCCATGCATTGGTCTTTCCTGTGACCGGACTCCATCCTGAAGCTACCTGAGTGTCCCAGAGCCACCAGTCATCATTAGCATACAAAAGACGTTCTTATCACTCTGGATATTCCAAGGGTTATAGGAGCTGGTGCCAGGCAGGAACTAGGAAAAGACCAAAAAATTTTTTAAAATTATATCACATTCACCATGCTCAGACTAATTTTATTCTAGAATATTTAGAACTTACACCTCTGAATGTAGAGCCAATAAGCAGCTTTCAAGAAATGGATAATAGGAGTGTGAGACATCGGAAAGAAACAATAAACCTCAGTATTTTATTTTATTTTATTTATTATTATTTTTTGCAACAGAGTCTTGGTCTGTCGCCCAGACTAGAGTGCAGTGGTGCAATCTCTGTTCACTGCAACCTCCACCTCCTGGGTTCAAGCAATTCTCCTGCCTCAATCTCCCAAGTAGCTGGGACTACGGGCACCTACCACCAGGCCCAGCAAGTTTTTTTTTTTTTTTATGTTTAGTATAGATGGGATTTCATCATGTTGGCCAGCCTGGTCTCAAACTCCCGACCTCAGGTGATCCACCTATCTCTGTCTCCCAAAGTCCTGGGATTACAGGTGTGAGCCACCGCACCCAGCATCTTCAGTATTTTAGAAGTTGTTCAACTGAATAGATTCTGGAAATGACTGAAATGTAGCATCAATATCTGAATGATTTTTAATAGGTAGTATGTTCATATCTTTAATGTGGAGTCCTGATAAGTAAGCAAAAAGGAGGAAGGGGCCCCAAGTAAGGGAAGACCTCAAGTGGGGAAGAACAATGAACAATTGTTCTAAGAGCTGGCTAATCATGCCTACAATCCCAGCACTTTGGGAGGCTGAGGCAGGCGGATCACAAGGTCAGGAGATCGAGACCATCCTGGCCAACATGGTAAAACCCCATCTCTATTAAAAATATAAAAAGTAGCTGGGTGTGGTGGCACACCTGTAATCCCAGCTACTTGGGAGACTGAGGCAGGAGAATCGCTTGGATCTGGGAGGCAGAGATTGCAGTGAGCCGAGATTGTACCACTGCACTCCAGCCTGGTGACAGAGCGAGATTCCGTCTTAAAAAAAAAAAAATGGCTAATCACAAACGGGATTAGTGCCCTTGTAAGAAGAGGCCAGGTAGCTAGCTCTCTTTCTATCATATGTGGTCACAGCAAGAAGCCAGCCATCTATAGACCAGAACTCGACCCTGCTGACACCCTGATCTCAGACTTCCAACCTCCAGAATTGTGAGAAGTAAATGTTTGTTGTTTAGGCCACCCAATTTATGGTACTTTGTTATAGCAGCCTGAGCTAGACATTACCTTTCTAAAATGAAAACATTTTAAAATTCTGAAACATATTTGTTCCCACAGGTTGAATCAGAAATAGTGACCTAGATTATTATCATCTTTTCTGTTGATGGAATTTTCCAGATATTTTGCCCACTGAACCAGCTTGAGAGCTGTTATTCTATTCCTTGTGATGATGCCTTTCCTACCTTCCCAGGCTGATATGGGACATAATTATTCTTCCTGCTCTCTGTTATCAGTGAATTATGTCACTTTTCCCGTGGCGTTTTCTCTTATTTATCTTCCTCTATTAAGACAGTGTACTCTTTTAGTTTTGCCATCTGTGGACAGCTTAAATGTTAGATAGCTCAGTGGAGGGTCAGTGTAACGACTCTTGCATCCGCACCCGGATCTTTGTCCGGAATCCAGGAGGAATCAGGTCACATGAACAAATTGAAGATGGTAAATGTGGAGGAATTCATTGCCAATGAAAGTGGCTCTCAGTGGGATGGGGAACTGGAAAGGGGATGGAGTGGGAAGGTACTCTTCTCCTGGAGTTCGGCCGTCCCCGGCCAAACTCTTCTCCAAGGTCCCACTGTCAAGCCGTCCCTCTGAAGTCAAGCTGTTTCTCTCTGACATTTGGCTGCTTCTTCTCTTCTCTCCTTCTCTGCCACTCTGCCATTCTGCCAGTAGAGCCTGGGTTTTTTATGAGTACAGGATAGGGGGCAAGGTGGGCCAGGTTTGTTTTAGAAAAGGCAACATTCAGGGGGTAAATGAGGAATAGATGTTCTCACTTTGGGCAGCAGGTCCAGGCTTGAGGGTGGGCCTTCGCCAGGGACCCCACCCTTTTCTGCCTAGTATTTCCCTAGTATTGCTTCCTGTCTGTATCAGTGCCACTCTTCTGTGCTCCTGCGTAAAAATTCCCGCTCCTGGACATCCGAGCTAGTATAGAAATGTGGGCCTCTGAGGATGTTGGCTTCCCATTTCTTCCTCATTGGATACTTTGTGATTTATTGCCAGAATTTTGAAAACAGCCAGATTTAAAAAAAAAAAAAAAGTCTCTGGTGTGATTTTTGCTGTGTCCTGGAGGTCTCTCTTTAGGGTTATGTGATGCAACACCAAAGGGAGTCTTCATTGGTTTTTTCTTTCACCCTCCATTCCCCCACCAAAAAAAGAAGCAGTATCTTGAAACACATTATATTAAACTAGGGGTTTTAAGCCTGTTTGGTAGTGACAGAGTCTTTCGTTAAATTAATGAAAGACTCCAAGAAAGATAAGACTTTTGGAAAAAAAGTCTACAAAAATAAGAACGAACTGAAATTTTTGCAAAGAATTTCAGGTTTCTCAGATACTCTCTGCTAAGCTCAGATTAAGAACTTCCATTCTAGACTGGTGATTCTCAAAGAGGCCCTTGTAACAGTAGGAGAAAACTAACGTAACTGACTCCATCTTGTTTCTAACTTCACAAGCTGACTGCCTTTGCTCATCCCTGCATGTAGTCCAAGCTAACTATGGCAGGAATTTAGTTTATAGTTCAAAGCAAGGATGATAATAGTCCCTTTCCAAAACTAAGCTCCCAAGGAAATAAGGAGGGTGTATGCACAAGTAACAATGTTATGCCAAGATTTATAGAAGCACTACGACCCGACCAAAGACAAATAACTTTTGCAGCTTCCTCGGACTCCTGCTGATGCTCGGGTGTCTGTGGTCATGAGTCACCTCCTGACTTTAACGTCCCCTTGTTCCGCCTTCCCCAACATAAGAAGCTTGAGATGTATGCCTTTTAAGATGGTTCTTCAGGACATTAGTCTATCTTCTTGGCTTGCTGGCTCTCCAAAATAATAAGTAAAGTCTCCTAAAAAAATAAAGTCTCTTTCCTTGCCCCAACACCTTGTCTCTCAACTAACTGGCTGTTGTGCAGTGAGCAATACCAGCTCTGGAGGTGACTGCAACCTGAGAGTTTCCTCAGATCCTTGGGCAGTTAGGTTCAAATTCTATACTACACTCCCCTCCCATGCTGAGACACAGGCCTGGCACCATCATCTGAGAAATCTTTTCAATGAGAAATGGATTCAACATGTGTCCCCAGTCTCATGTTACTCAAGTAAAGTAAGTCCCCTGGGTGGGCTACCCCTTTCATCTGAGATCTTTTTTCTGTAAGAGACAGTTACCATGGAAGAGGGAAATTGTCCGGAGATAAATACCTATCAGGATTAATCCTGTCCTTGATTCAGACTTTTGAACTTGAGCTCCCTGGTTACTTGTATGTTTAGTTTCCTCCCTGTCAATTACTAAATATGATTTAACACTAAGATTTTATGAGAAAATATGAGATTTACTTTGGATTTTTTCTATGTGCTCTATGGAGAAAAGCAATGAAGCAAGAGAGGAAGTGACTCACTTCTCTCCACTCCTTACCTGAAAGAAATGTAAAATTCCTAAGGTACCCACAGATTTTAGGAACAGAATTTAATTCAGTTGATTAGCCCAGAATACAATCAATAAGGATCCCATAAAGATCCCCAACCACAGCCAAAGACTGCTCCCCTCTCCCCAGCTAGCCATCATCTCAATCATAAGCCATCATCTCAAACATGGACACAGGGAAGGCTAGAGAGTAATTGGAAGCCTCACACCTACCAAACCCCATAAGCAGAAAAACACAAGATGGTGGCTCAGGAATTACATCTTCGTATGCTGAGAGAAAGCCCAGAGGAAATATAAAAATCGGATGACTTTCACCCTAGGAAAGAAACTGAAATCCATTTGGTCCATGACCAGTTGTCGCTATGAAGCTCACTGCACTTTATGCCTCTGAGCTTCTACAGACTCTTTCTGGACAAAATGTCCTCCTGTTGCCTACTCCTAACTCCTACCCATCCCTGACAATGGTCCTCATCACTGCTTCTGTTGCCTGGGAAACTCCTGCTTGTTTTACAAGACATACTTCAAGAGGCAGTTTCTCTGTGAAACCTGCCCTCCTCTGGTGGAATTATATCCTTCTGTTCCTATAGTTTTAATCATATCACTGCTAGAGCATTTAAACATGATATTATAGTAGTGGCTATTTGTTTGTGTTTCTTGGTCCACTCTCCTCACTAGATTATAAGTTCCTGAGATTAGGGACTGTGTTTTATCCATGTCACATAACACCTAAAACAGCATTTGGTCATGGTGAAGCTTCATAACTGCAAATGCAGATATTAGGTTGGTGCAAAAGTAATTGTGGTTTTCCCATTGAAAGTAATGGCAAAAACTGCAATTACTTTTTCACCAACCTAATATTAACATTTCAGACAAATATCTCCGATAATTCATTGATTATGACATTTAGCTGAATTATGCATATCTTTTGGCATTAGTTGAGGGCTTCAATTTTTCAGGAACCTCTCAGTTCTCATCAGGAGGAGACACAGATAAGTAAATTGTCATCATCATGATAGTATGATTAAATGTTAGAACAGAGGCATTTCAAGGGTGAGGAAGATGGCTGGAACATTTTTTTCTAAATGTGTATTTAGACAATCTTTGTCTGAAAGTTATGAGATTTTTTTCCTGAAAGGCATGTGTGTGTGTGCACAAACGTGTGTGTGTCCATGTGGACTTGTCCACACAGCACTCACAGGAGATGGAAGCAGGCCCAGGTAAAGCAGGAGGACAGGTAGGCCTGACCTTCTCCCTTCTCAGGCCACCATGAAGGAAAATGGAGAAGGCTTGACACAACCCAGCATGACCTGAACTGGGCCTCCTGCTCCCCCACCCCCAACTCGGTGGGGGTGAATGTATTATTGGGAGAATATATTATTGGACTGTGAGGATGTTAAAGGACTGAGTTGAGCTGCTGAGGAAAAGTTTTGAAATGGGTCAAGCAATAAAAGATTTTCTCAGGCCCTTTTTTGAACTCAGGGCACTAAATCAGTTGCATATGATTTGGCAGTTACTAGGCCCCACAGAGATTCCAGAGACCTATAAAACACACAGTGAAACCCACATGATTACAAACATGGGGAGAAATTAGCTCACCTAAATACAAGTGGAAGTTTGTACATCTGTAACTCCTACTACATGAGGCATGAAATGCAGAAACAATTTATGTTCTTCAGTGGAAATTCTGGGGACAGTCAATCATTTCCTCACATTTTATTTCAAGAATTATCTTTTACTTATGTTACTACTCTTCATTAAAAATTTAAAAATTACAGAATGGAATTCATAACCACTTCCATACAAATTCGTGACCACTTTTCAAAAATGAATTAACTGATAGTCTCTGCCAGAAATGACAGTCCATGAATCAGTTTACAGAGTCACCATATGATTGACTAAATCTAATTAGCACCAAACTCCAAGAGGTTTACTAAATGTTCACAAATAGCCAGCAGAGATGGCTCTAAATTGATTCAGACCATAGAAAAGAAAATTAACACTCTAAAATGCCCAGTTCTATTTATTTGATATAACTGTAACTAGGCAAACAACAATGTGTTCCAGCTAGCCTCGGACAGGCAATGTGGCCCTGTGGCAAATATTTTCGTTATTGCTGAGCAACTTGATAAGCTCAGTTGCTCTGGGACACAAAGACATACAGACCTGAGCTAACAAAGCACATGTGAGCGGCGTTCTGGGGTTGAAGGGGGTGATCAGAGACTCTGAGGGTAAAGAGAGCCACAGCTTCCGTTCTCTGCTGTGTTCATAGTTATTATTTTTAAATCAAGCCTCTTTGATCTGATGTATGTTAGCATTTCATGCTCCCTCAAATCAATATTCTGTTTCATGTGGGGATTTTGAGTCATTTTTGTACTTTCTGTTTTAAAGTTCCATAAACCCCAATAAATAAGAATTCTGATTGCCTACTCCCGGGGTGGGAAGACTTTTCTTTACTCTGAATATAAATCCTGTTCATTTCTCCTGATTGATGCCTGGACTTTAGAACTTGACAGTATAGAGACTTCCTGACCCCTTAAGGCTGAGAGCCGTGGCGGACCCTGCCTAATCAATAGTATTTCGAAAGTATTTATTTTGCCTCATGGAACAAAACACCTCTTTGAAAGAACTTTTATATTCTTATCTGATGACTACATGCTGTATGTATTCTCAGCATTTTCCCCCTAAATTGGGCATTTTCTCTTAAAACTTCCTGTTTAAGTTTACCTTAAAGAATACTCTTTAGATTCCCAATTCCCTGGACTAAATCTTTGTTTCAAAAAAATATTCTTTTCCATTAAGAAATTTGGTACCCATAATCTGTTCAAAGAGCATTATGACCTTTTTCCAAAGTTCTATTAGAAAGTATGCTTTGGGAGGTTTTTGGCTAATTTTTTTAAAAGTAAAACTCAGAGGACAGATACTAAGTGCAGCATTCTGTCCCAAATAGGTATCAAAAGTATAAAGTTAATGCATTTCTGAGTTCTAGGTCTCACCAGGTTGTGACTACAAAATAAGGACTTGATGGGACAAGTTCTACTGGCTTAATGCCAGAAGTTGATGCTTCTGGAAAGCATCCCACCTTCTGACTTCCTCAGAGGGCTGTCTCAGCTATTCTCCAGTAGTGTCCCGTCATGTCTCCACCAGGAGGTGTTACAGCACAGTGGTTCCGGACTTGGACACTGAAGTCAGACAAATGGGGTTTGAATCCCACCTCTTTCACTTCTTAACTTTGTAACCTCATTATGTTTCAGTTAACCTATCTTTAAACTGAGACAATAACAACATACATATATGTGTATATATATGTGCGTGTGTGTGTGTGTGTGTGTGTGTGTGTGTGTTGCTAAATAGGAGAATACACATACAGTGCTTCAGCATTGTCTCAGCATATAGTACTACTTCTGTCCGATGGGAGGCTTTTGGCTGGAAGAAACACAAAACCCAGCTGAGGATGGCCTTAACATAATAAGGATCTATTCTTCCATTTAACAAGGAGTCTTAAGGTGGAGTGGCTCCAGGATGGCTTGATTCAGTGACTCAATAATGTCATAAGGCACTTCTTTTCCCACTCTGCAGTCTTCACCATGCCAGCTTTCTTCAGACAGGCTTCTGTCATATGTAAGAGATTTACGCATATCATCCAGACAAGAAATTGTCCAGAAGGATAAAAAAGTCCATCTTTTACTACAGCTTGCTTTATAAGAGTGAAGAAACTTTTCTCCAAAACACGCCTCTCAGCAGAATTCTCTACTTATCATTGGCTAGAATTGCACCACATATCCATGCCTAAGACAGTCACTGGTAAAGAGAATAGTTTTACAGTGACTGACATAAATTAACCAAAATTTACCCGATCTAGGGAATAAGATCACTTCCCCAGGAATATGTGTCCCCTGACGTTGGGAGAAAAAGCAACACAGGGGACTGGTATCTGAATCCCACCTAGAAAATGTAAAAGTTGAGAGAGAAGCTTGCTTACTACTGTGATGGTGTAGACAAAGAGTTTGCTATCATGTTGGGATTGGACAGCATTCCCAGAGTTAGTGAGCCAAGAATGCATGCTTTCTGGAGACAAAATACAAACGGCACATGACAGCCATCTGGCAGAGATTAGATTGGGTGCATGAAGGAGCAATAAGGACTCAACAGAAAGAAGCTACAGGTATTGCTGGATCCTTGGAGCTGGGTGAAGAATATCACATAAGCCAGAGATTAGCATTTCATCCATTTCAAGGGAACATAGGTGAGAAAACCTGAGCAAGAGATTTCATGAGGAAACCCTCAAGAGTATTCATGAAGGAAAAATTCTTTTTTTTTTTTTTTTCTTGAGACGGAGTCTCGCTCTGTGGCCCAGGCTGGAGTGCAGTGGCCGGATCTCAGCTGACTACAAGCTCCGCCTCCTGGGTTCATGCCATTCTCCTGCCTCAGCCTCCCGAGTATCTGGGACTACAGGCGCCCGCCACCTCGCCCGGCTAGTTTTTTGTATTTTTTAGTAGAGACGGGGTTTCACCGTGTTAGCCAGGATGGTCTCGATCTCCTGACCTCGTGATCCGCCCGTCTCGGCCTCCCAAAGTGCTGGGATTACAGGAAATATTCATTTTTAAATGTCTGCTAGACCCAGAGAGCCTAAAGGCATCTTATGACAGCACAAGTCAAATCAGAATTCTCTTGCTCCCTTTACTTCTCTTTTCTTCTATTCCAGTCCTGGAGGTATCTGAAACTTCAGTTAGCAAACAAGGGGAGAAAGAGTGGACAAAGAAGCAAGAAGATGTCAACCATACTCACCCAGGTGTCAAATCTGCCTCAGGTCTTAACCTGGGAACAGCAGAGTAGCTCTAAATTATGAAACGGAAAGTTTAGGTTTTATCTGGGACTGCATATTCTTTTTTTTTTTTTTTTCATGAGATGGATTTTCGCTCTGTCACTCAGGCTGGAGTGAAGTGGTGCGATCCCGGCTCACTGTAACTTCTGCCCCCTGGGTTCAAGCAATTCTCCTGCCTCAGCCTCCTGCCTCCTGAGTAGTTGGGATTATAGGTGCCTGGTTAATTTTTTCATATTTTTAGTAGGGGTTTCACCATATTGGACATGCTGGTCTCAAACTCCTGAACTCAGGTGATCCACCCACCTTGGCCTCCCAAAGTGCTAGGATTACAGGCGTGAGCCACCATGCCTGGCCTGGGACTGCATATTCTAAAAGGTAATTTGAGACTGCTTCATAACTTACAGTGAGTGCCCAGAGCAATAATGAGGTCCACCTAATTTTTTCTCTGTAAGCAAGGACAGAATTATTAAAAGTAATTGCAGTTTTTGCCATTACATATATACATTACTATATATTATTAAAGATATAGTAATTAATTATACATAGTATTACTTTTAATTGCAAAAACCACAATTAAGTTTGCCCCAACCTAATGTATTACTATATATAATTAAATGTATGTAGTAAGTATATACTATGTATATTTACATATTACAATGCATACTACATATACATATTAAATTTATGTATATATACTATAAAATATATGCCATAATACATATATTACATATGTATATATACTATAATACACAATACACACATTACATATATGTGTATATATTACTATACAATTAAGTATAGTAATTAAATACATACTATCTATTTACAAATTACTATATGTAAATATTACATATATGTATATATGCACTATAAAATATATACCATATATACATATTACATATGTGCATACACATTACTATATATAATTAGACATGTGTATAAATATATAGTATATATAAATATATACTATATATTTACTTAAATTATATATACATATACATATATACTTATACTACATATAATTACATATATGTATATATAACTATATAGTACATATAATTAAAATAAATTATAAAATATATAGATACATAGATTTAATTATATATAGCAATATATACTTAAATGTATAAATATGTTATATTAATATAGTTTACATTAATATTAAAATTATAAATAATTATATATTATAAAATAATAATTATATATTATAGAATAATAATAAATAATTATATATTACAGAATAATATATATCATTAAATATATGTATAGTTATAGATAAGAATGGCAGATATATATGTATTAACTATGTATTTAATATATGTAATAACTATAGATGTATACATATGTATATTCATATAAACAGGTAATTAAATGCAATAATTAAAACAGCATTGGCTAAGAAAAAGATACAAAGATCAATGGAACAGAAAAGGAAATCGTGAAACCTGAGACATAAAAATAGGAAAAATGAGCATAGGAAGTGGGTGAATAGAGAGCAGAGGTTCTGGAATTGAACCCTGAGGCAGTCCAACATGAAAAGAGATGAGAACAAGGGACCAAAAAGGAGTCGCCATTGTGTATAAGGAAAACCGCAGTGCCCAGGAAGCCAAGTGAAGAAGGTGTTGCAGCGAGGGAATGATCAGCTGAGTTAAATGATGCTGATGGGTCAAGTAAGATGAGAACTGAGAACTCTTCCCTGGTTTTAGTAACGAGATCACTGATGCTCTTGACAAGGGCAGTTTCAGTAGTGGTGAGATAGGTACGGGAGCAAAGACAGATAATATGAACAGAAGTTGGTAGGTGGGAGCTTGTGAGAAGATTTTTAATTACTTCTGCATTTTCTCAGTGAAATAGGATGGTCATCAGCTGACAGTAGGAACAGGGAGATGTGTGTGTTTTGAGGAGAAAGTTTGAAATAGTTCAGAACAATCAATAAATGCCCTAGAAAAATGTAGTAAAATTGCCAGCGGCATTAAGGGCCTACTTGAGGTAACTGTCATGAATTGATGTGAGAAGAGTCATGGCGATTCTTCCTGGTCAACTTTAGCTTTGTGAACAGAGGTGTGCAGTAGCAGAAAGTGGGAATTAACCAAAGTTTTGCTTTTCTCAGCAATATATCAAGACAAGAGATGACAAGGAAGTTGAAAATATATGAAAAAGAGCAGTTTTAAGGACTGACCATGGAATTCAAGCTGGGTAAGAAGAGTAAGGACTTCAAGGGAATGAGGGAGGGTGCAAAAGTGGTGTTGTAGGACTTTCCTTAGTTCAGCTAAAAATGGGGTCCTTGTCATATGACCATTAGGCTCACAGACACGTTGAAGGGTGAGAAAATGGAATTTATTGGGTGCTAAGGGAAAAAGGGAAACAGGGACTCTCAGCAAAGCAAGAGTCCTGCTACCCAGTTTCCCACCTCACAGATTCAACCCCAGATTCCACCTCAGAATAGGAGAAACCAGGCTCCTCCTTACTGCAAAGGGCATGAACTTCTGTGGCTCCACCCCATTCTCCCAGTGCACAGGCTGGTTAGAGTTTCTCTGGGGACCCCTTTATACTTGGCTGTTTCATTCCTCCCTCTAAAGAAGTATATCCAAGTACCTTTAGAATAAGGATACGGACAAAGACCAATCCTAACTGCTTCCTGCTGACAGGGAGTACTGTTTTGGGGAAGATGACAGTCAGCATTCCCTCAGAGTCCAGAAGGGACCATCATCCAAGGCTCCAGTTGCATGACTGTTTGGAGTTTGATGACCTGAAGGCAAGAAGAGACAAACCAGGTCATTAGAAACCATGTATTAAAATGAGAAAAGTGGGAGCGGGGAGGGTAAGGACAGTTCAAAAATCCCAAGGCCTTTTACCATTTTGCCAGCATGTTGGACTCCTGGGTTCCCTTCCCCTGAGCCCAATCCTCAGCCAATCAGTTTGAGGTTTGGGAAATTAACTTTTCCCAGTTTGGAGGATGCATGCAAGGGGAATGTCCTATAATATGGAGACACAATTACCTATCAGTGAAGAGAGAACAGAGGAAAAAAGAAGAAGGTTTTTTTTTGTTTTGTTTTGTTTAAAGGAGATTCAGAATGCTTTTGAAAGGGGTACAGACTGAAGATGAATGTCTACCCATCTAGAAAGAGGGGAGCAGGCATCCCGGGTTCCTTTCTCTTCCTAGCAGATACCCAAGGTTCGTGAGGGAGAGTAGGAAGAACATCCTCTTTTTTTCTCTGTCCTTGTAGCCCTGAGTCCCAGCGAACTTGGCAGGTGCCACGATGAGTGCCAAACAGTTTGTACCCATGAAGCAGGGAGGGCCTAGAGAATAGAAATTATCTGCTTTCACCTATATCTCTTCCCCTCCTGCTGTCAGTAGCCTTGGAGTTCCCTAGACCTCATTTTTGCAGTGATACTAGTATGACCTTTATCCATGAAACAGGAGGCTTATTTTAATCAGCAGGAATCAGTCATGCTCACCTGCGCTGCGCCTTTTAACTTCCATTATCATCTGCCTCTGGATCCTTTAGATCCAGTTTTCTTTCACAGGGATCCAAAGCTTAGAATTGACAAAATTTGGGGGGACAAAAATGTGTCTTAGTGCGGTAGGGGGGTTGCATGGGCTCCTTATCAATAAGCCAAATGCTACAGTGAAACTGTGGAACTGAGTCCTCCTCTAACAAGGGAGAGAAAAGGATGCCTTGTGACACATTCAGATGACCAGTAGCTAGTTATGCTTGCTAAGATTTGGGTGTGTGGTTCTTGGCTTTGGTTAGCTCCCTTAGTCTTACTTTCCCGAAAGGAAACCTCTGAGTGATGGACATCCTGTTTATTCCCAACACCTGGCAGGATTTGCAGGATAATTGCTCAGAACTAGAATATTGATCCAGACTTCTACATTACCCATCCCTTTTGTTCTTTCTGAGCTGCAGCAGGAGGTTGCTGGTTGGTTCACAGGAACAAGCAGAGTTAGTCTAAAAATGTAAGTGAAAACCTAAAAACAACTAATGAGCTTATGATTTAATGACAAACATATGAGTTTTGAAACATAATTTATCTCTCTCTAGTCCTCATTTTTGTTAAAAATTCATGATAGGATGGAGTTGTTTGCAATAGATTTTAATCTTATACTTGACCTGATTATTTGCATAAAGTGCAACAAGAATATTTCTACACAGGCCTTTTGGATTGGCTTTGATGGAATTCTATTCTGCAAGGAATCTCAGATAAGACCTTTTAAAGCCAAGCCAAGCCAGGGGTTTGTATCCTCAAACACCTGTTAGTTGGGTGATCCTCTCCTCTTAAGGTCCCAAGACAAACTTGGAGCTCCTAGGCCTATTAGAAAGTGACATTCTTTATTGACCACAGGTCAGGAACCCTGTAGAGAAATTTCGTAGATGAGGGTATGAGCCCAGTTTTTTCCCCAAGGGGCTGTTATCAGCTCTGCAAGTCAGGCTTGATTCCTTAAAGGGAAGCATACCCTTCTAGTCAAAGCCTTGGTAAAACAACCAGTTTCTCCAGTTGCATCCTGTTGCAAAAGAAAAATGGATTCTTATTGCACGGACTCAAACAACTATATTACTATAAATTAAGAATACTCACAGATGGTTTCCAAATTCTAAAAGAACCAGGTAGAGAAAAACAAACATGCTCCAAATTTTGTTCACAGGAGTGTACCTTACTCAATTATAAAAGGCCATAAATAGGTCAAAGTAAGTTTCCTCAACTCTGAAAAACAAAACAAAGATCAGCAACATTTCAAGCCAAAGTAAAAAATATTTGCTTCAGTTTTCTGAGTTCAGTCCATTTAGTTCTTGATTTGCTTGATATTCATGAACATTTCAGCTCTTCATGAGTCCTGTGCATTTTTCATTTATTTCAGTGTCACAATCTCCAAAGTTATCAAAAACCTGTGTTTGAGGTCACCTGTCTATAGTTCTATAGCTTATTATAAACCATCTTTTGAAAAAGATTAGGACAAGACAACAATTGTCTGTGAATAATAAAATGTCCAGGGTAGTTATAGTTAGAAACATGATTGACACAGAAGTTTAGTTATCTCCATGGTTTACAATAACTTAACATAACCTTAATTATGATTGATAGCATATATTTAGATATTAGAATTTTAGAAATCCCTTACAGTTTTGGAACATATATTAGTATTATTCACCAAAATATAACCTAAATAAGATTGAACATCATTTTGTCAATCCCATGTACCTAAACATGTAAAATAATCCTGTTTACCTCTCTTTTCTGAACACTCCAGAGGCCCTCTGATATATCCAAAAAGTCAGGTGTCAGGAAAGAAAATTTTGAAACTGAAGTTTAAGAAGCCTGTTAAATACATTAGCAGTTTAAAACACTTGATGTTATGAAATAGAATTCTAGATGACCATAAATTGCTTATTTTGCCAAAATGATGACTCAGAAATTTTAAAGAAGCAAAAGCCTTTTATAACCCTTTACAAATTTTGCCAAAGAGCAGATCAGTTCCCCAAGAATACTCTGTTGTGCTTTAATTCCAATGCTCAACCTACAGAAAAACCACACAATATGCCCCCCTGAACCTAGTCAATATGTTCACACAGAGAACCTCTTTCACAAGACTAATTTCCACAATCCTTCCACCATTTTTTTGAACCTGAAGCTTTATCCTATTTAAAACAATTCTTCAACCCTAGTCAAGAATTTACATTTTCATGCCTTTGTGTAATCTTTTATTAAAAACACACTTTACTGTTCTTAAACACCTTGCATGTGAATCTATTTTCAGTAGTTTCAATTACATGTTATAATGGTAACTCCTAGCAATTTTAACTTTAATGTAAAACCTGGTAAGTTGTTTTACATATGCTTTAATTATACATATGTTTCCAGCATAATTAAGGGCATGGTTATTTCCATATGTCTCCAGGTCTTACTACCAAAAAGCAGTTTGTAACCACAAAACACTTAGCAAAGCTTGCATCTGACCTGCATAATTTAGTCAACCCATTTTCATTTTGATGACATCTGCTTTTTACCAATAATCTTTAAGGCTGTTTTTATTTCCTAAATATTAAAGTAACATGAACTGAAAGGTACCACAGCTTTTATCTTCCCTTTAAAAAATATTTGATCCAAGTATTGTCTTCCTTTAGGCCAATTAATTAGAGCTCCTTTTCTAGACATCACACACAACACATATATAGTTACACAGGCAGAAGAAAACCCAGTCACCAGGTGGAGCCCTTTAAGAGACAGGGCTAGTAAAACATGCAGATATCAAACCAGAAAGGATGAATTCCCTAACGCAGGATTGCTAAACAAAGCCTTGCCACGGGGTTACAGGCCACACCCCCAAGATGCAAAACAAGATGGAGGCCTGAAGCAAAGTTTTCTGTGAACCACACAGATGTGCAAAGCACACCAGTTGGCTACAGCTTAAGACCAGCCTCACAAATCCTTTTTCACAATTAAAACTTTACAGAGAATATAAACAGTGATTCTTATCATTCTTAGCCTAGAAAAACATCTTCTAAAATGAAAAAAAAAAACCTTTCTTAAAAGTCAATTCTTGACCTGGTGGAGAAAAGGAAAGAAAGAAAGAAAAAATGCCTCGGGAAGAACCTCTTATTCTTACGCAACTGGGTTTCTCTTCTGGGGGGAGAAACTTAATTGCTGTCAGATGGGAGCTGAACCTCTTGGCAGGGGAAGATGAAGACACATTCACCAGCCCCAACTGGTTAGGGAGGGGGAGTGAGGAGTCACCACTCACCTGTCTATCCAAAAAAAGTAAGGAAAAGGCCATGGAAAGACCCCTGACCCTGGGAGTAATGGGGGTGAGGGCATGGTTTCCCCTACCCTCGGAAGTCCAAAGATGAAAACACTTAGAAATGAAAGGGAAAGAGATTTCTTGGTTTGCATCTCACTCTCCATTTCTTAAGCCCCATGTTGGGTGCCAATGCTGTTGTAGGATTTTCTCCTTAGTTTAGCTAAAAACAAGGTTCTTGTCACATGACCATGAGAGATTAGGCTCACAGACACTTTGAAGGTTGAGAAAAATGGAATTTACTGGGTGAAGAGGAAATAAAGGATAAGAGGGACTCTTAGCAAAGCAAGAGTCCTGCTAGCCAGTTTCCTGCCGCACAGATTCAATGCCAAGTTCCACTCCGGAACAGGAGAGGCCAAGCTCCTCTCCACTGCAAAGGGCACAAACTTTTGTAGCTCCAACCTGTTCCCCTAGTGCACAGGCTGGTCAGAGTTTCTCCAGGGACCCCTTTATACTTGGCTGTCCTAGTGGTATGACTAATGGATTGTAGGATATGGTGGGATGAAAGAATTGTTAAGAGTTAGGGTGGGAATGGGGCATGGACTAGTAAAATAGGAGGTGGTAGTCAGAATCAGATGCTTGAAATTCATATTAAGAAAGAATTATGGATTTTGGTAATGATAAAAACTAGGATTTGATCACGGGAGTAAGTGGCCAATACAGTCTGGAGAACAAGATCATTATTAGAGAAAGCAAGGAACTGAGAAACTAGAAAAACTAATGTAAGATAGATATTGAAATCATCAAGAATTATAACAGAAGCAGCAATGGAATGAGTGACCCCAAGAATAAGGGTGAGAGAAAACGGAATCATTTGCAACAAGGAGAGACAGTAGGTGATATTGTTTGTTGACACAAGATTCAAAGAGAAATTTTAGCAAAAGTGGAGAGTAGTCTTATAGTGGCATTGAAGATTAAGGACAACAACTAGTCTATCTTCAGGCCCATTGGTGTGAGGGGTATAGAAAAAAAAAGTGACCTGCTGAGAAGGATTCAGGGAAGTAGTTTCAAATAGAACAGAGGCAAAGTAAAAGCTGAAAGAAATGAAAGATTCCAGGGAATTTTACTAATGATTCAATTAGAGTTCCAGAGGGCACAGAAGTGTTTTAGGCACTGGGGATGGAATGTGGATCCAGAAAAAAGGATGTTACAAGTCATATGAGGCTTCTTGTGGTTATAAAATTAACAAGAATCTAAGACATGAAATTCACCTTAATGGTTTTGAGGCACAAAGTTGGCAAGACTTTATACTGGGCAGTACAAAGGGGTGGCAACATCTTTGCAGGGGCTCTGCAGAGTTCTGGGATGCCCTACTGACCTTCATGATGACAAAACTGGGGGGTGGTCTTTCTCAGAGTACACTGGACTCAAAGCTCCCTACTGACCTTTCAAATGGTGTTGATAATGGAGAGAGGCTGGAGATGACGGAAGTCTTACACCAAGCATAATGAGCTCCTTTCTTGACCCCTGCTGGTAGATGTACAGAAACAAGGATCAGAACCCTGAGCATCTGAAAACTGATGGCTAATGTTTAGTGTGTACTATGCCAGGGACATGATAGTTATTAGCACTCTTGATCCTCAAAGCAACCCTTTGAAATAGGTGCTGTTATCTTCATTTACAGGTGAGAAATCTCATGTTTAATAAGACTGTGATTTGTCCAATGCCATACCCAGGAAGAGGTGGATAGCTAAGATGAAAACAGGCAGTCCGACTTTAAAGCACTTGTTTTTATTTTTGAGACAGGGCCTCACTCTGTTGCCTAGGCTGGAGTGCAGTGGTACAATCACAGCTCACGGTAACCTCAAACTCCTGGGCTCAAGTGGTCCTCCTGCTTCAACCTCCTGTGTAGCTAGGGCTACAGGCATGGACCACCATGCCCAGTTTTATTTATTTATTTATTTATTTATTTATTTAATCTATTGACAGAGTCTCACTCTGTTGCTCACCATGCCCAGCTTTTATTTATTTATTTAGAGACAGAGTCTCACTCTGTCACCCAGGCTGGAGTGCAGTGGCATGATCTTGGCTCACTGCAACCTCCACCTCCCGGGTTCAAGCAATTCTCCTGCCTCAGCCTCCCGAGTATCTGGGATTACAGGTGCATGCCATCATGCCTGGCTAATTTTTGCATTTTTTATTAGAGATGGAGTTTCCCCATGTTGGCCAGGCTGGTCTCAAAACTCCTGACCTTGTGATCCACCCACTTTGGTCTCCCAAATGCTGGGATTACAGCCATGAGCCACCACGCCCAACCATGCCCAGCTTATTTTTTAAAAAATTTTTGTGGAGATGGGGTCTTGATACATTGTCTAGGTTAGTCTTGAACTCCTGGCCTCAAGTGATCCTCCCATCTTGGCTTCCCAACGTGTTGGGATTACAAATATGAGCCACTGAGCCCAGTCAGCACCCGCTCTTAAACTGTGTAATACGCCATTTCCATGGGGAGCTGGCTGTTTTAAACTATCTTGGGATTAAAACTTGCTCTTTATTCACTTTTTAAAAAATCAGTATTTATGTTTGCTCAAAAGTCTTTACAAGTGTTATAAGGCATTTGTTTGGGTTTTAGTATTTGGTGATCTGTCGAAAAATATGAAACAGATTTGGTAGCCCAGGCTATATGACTTCAAAATAGCAGGAATAAACTCTGTTGTAAGCAAATATTTGAAAGATTAACCTTTTTTTTTTCCGAGATGGAGTCTCGCTCTGTTGCCCAGAATGGAGTGCAGTGGTGCGATCTTAGATCACTGCAACCTCCGCCTCCTGGGTTCAAGGGATTCTCCCACCTCAGCCTCCCGAGTAGCTGGGACTACAAGTGTGTGCCACCACACTTGGCTAATTTTTCTATTTTTAGTACAGATGCGGTTTCACCAAGTTGGCCAGGCTGGTCTCGAACTCCTGACCTCAAATGATCCACCTGCCTTGGCCTCCCAAAATGCTGGGATTATAGGCATGAGCTACCACAACCAGCCTGAAAGATTAATTTTTAAAGTAATAGATTAAGTGGAGTGTAATGCAGAGGTTATTGCTCCAACAAGATATTTTTAAGCATGTGTTAATTATAAATACTCATGGGTTGGGTTAAAATTTCAGTGACAACATCAACACATCACTCAAAAAAGCTCTTCCTGCTCACTTGGGCAGCTCATCCACTAAAACTGGGATGATTCAGAGAAAATAAGTATGGTCCTTGCACAAGGACAATATGTAAAGTCAGGAAGTAGTCTCTTTTTTTAAGACACTAAGTAGACAATACAACTAAATGAACCTTGAATGGACCCTGGACCAAAATAAACAAATGAGGGCAACTGAGAAATTTGACTATAAACTGTGTATTAGATATTATGGAGTTATTAATTTTCTTACATATGATACAGGTATTATGGTCACATAAGTGAAATGTCCTTAGTTTAGGAAAAAATATGCTATAGTATTTAGGGGGAAAGGGTCATAATGTCCCAACTTGCTTTCAAATGGCTCACCAAAAAAAGTGTTTATATATATATATACACATAACATACATATCTTTATATATATATGTATACGTATATGTATAATACATATATACATATAAAACACATAAAGAAAACTAAAAATATTAGCAACTGGTAAATCTGGGCAAAGGTACATGGTGTTCAACTTATCTACAGATTTGAAATCAATCAGTTGAAGCAGTATTTCTAAGTTGACCTGTTGTGTGATTTTGAATAGACTTATCCAATTACATTAACAAATATAAGTTTATATATATTTTATGTTCATGCCTACAAGTTTATATAATCAAACTGAGGACACATCTAAAAATGGAAAAATAAGCAGCAAGGGAAGCACAATAACTGGAGAGACAGAATCAAAAATGGTTGCTGCTGGGAAGCAAGAAAGCTTTGATGGAGAAAGGTAGGTGGTACTGGTAGTGTGTGTGTGTGAAATGGTACAGAACACTATTTTCTGTTCTTACTTTATAAGCCTTATAAAACTAATTTCTCAAATTATATGTATGCATAACTTTTTTTTTTGTTTTTGAGACAGTCTCACTCTGTCACCCAGGCTGGAGTGCAGTGGTGCAATCTCAGCTCACTGCAACCTCTGCCTCCTGGGTTCAAGCAATTCTCCTGCCTTAGCCTCCTGAGTAGCTGAGACTACAGGCATGCACAACCATGCCCGGCTAATTTTTTTTTTTTTTTTAGTAGATACAGGTTTTCACCATGTTGGTCAGGCTGGTCTCTAACTCCTGACCTCAAATGATCTGCCTGCCTTGGCCTCCCCAAGTGTTAGGATTATAGGCGTGAGCCACAACTTTAATGCTTTTAAAAATTCAATTAATAGTTTTACTTTGCATCCTTGTTCTTACCAATCCCCTAGTTTCCTCTTATTTCATACTGTTTTAATGCTTTACTTAACATTAGAAGAAATAAAATGAGGTTGATCATCAGGGAACATTAAAATCCCATTGGATAAATATCTATATAGTTTTTGCTTCTTAATAGGCACAGAGCTACTACTATTTTCACTTCTTTTTTTCTCATGTAGTTATAATGTGGGAGAGGAAAAAATAAACCTCAAGTTGCAAAATGTTATGCTGTATTTAGACATGAAACAGTTAAAGTGAAATTTTGATAGTATAGGGAGCAAAATGTTTATGTAAATGTACAATCATTTTGTAGTTGGCTGAAATGTGATCAATATTGAATGGAATGTTGCTATATTTAGCTTTAGAAGTGGCAAAAACTTAAATCTCTGTTCAAAGATTAATAATTTCTGAGTTCTCTTTTAAAAGACAAAAGAACCAGTACTTAATAAAGACAAGTGTTCAGATTTATTTGGAAATTCACAGTTTCTAATGGCACTACAGCTCCGTAGTTACATATTGAAAATTTTCTTTCCACAACACACAGACCACATAATTTCTCACTCTACCTCTGCTCTCATCTGGACCTCTTTTCAAGGGGCTTCTATACAATCAGGCCCTCTTGCTCTGAATGGCTAATTGTGCAGACGGGAAAGAAATTTAAATCTTCTAAAACACGCTGTTAACCTAAAGCAGCAACTTAAACAAACAAAAAAGGCTTTAAATAAGTCACATTACAAACAACACCCAAGAAAGGTATTAGACAAGTTTAAAAACAGTTACTACTAAAAGTGCTCAATAAGTTATAACTTAAAACATCACAACACAAAATGGTCAATTCTCTCCCTTTCAAAAAGAAACATGTTCCACTTTCATTCATTACTGTACAATCACACTAAGAAATCATTGTATTCAAATACAGTTGCTGCCAATTGTTTTTTAAAGACAAAAAAAAAAGACAGAGACACTGACATCACGTATGTATCACCTCTGCACATTTGTAGCCAATACAAAGCAAACATCAAGGAATAATAATCCCTTTAGACTTAACCAATTAGATGAAGCTTGACAAACTCACTAACTGGATCTGTGCATATGTATGCAGGCAGTGATTATATCATGAGACTTGTACTAATTGGCCAAACCTTCAAATTTTATATTCATACTAATAAAAACAGTGAAAGTTTGGAGGATTAGTGTTTATCGTGTATGTTTAAAATGTAAGCTAAAGAAAACCTTCACAAATGGTTGTGTTTAAAAGGTGAATTTGTCAAAAATTTGTTTGCATATATCAGTTGTTTGTAAAAAAAGATCCTGTAGGGTTTGTTTTTCCTCATTGAGTTAGTAACTAAGTAAGAAGTAATCCAGTCTGAATAAGTGAAAATAACAAGAGCATCACCACCTACCTAAAAGAACAGACTTAAAAATTCCATTAAGTGTTCATTTCCAGTGAGTTTGCTAAACAAAGATCCAGTTGGCAAATCTTTAGGATCTTTAGACTGTCTGACCCACACTGCTGCGCTTCGGGCACAGACCCCCTCAAAGCCTTGTAGTGTTTGTAGCTTCAAAAACCTAACAAAGTTATAAAAGAAATCAAATAACAGAAAAAGTTATCCCTCCTCTTCCAGTGGCATTATAAATAGACAAAAGGCACATAAATATGGGAAGGTGCAAGAAATAGGAACAAAGCTAAAGGAAGAGGTTTAGGCTTTCATTCCTATCCCACCTAAGGAACTGGGCTTCCAAATTACTTTTGTCCCAGTAATTAATCTTGTGAAAAAACATCTTTATAAAATGTCTACCATTGTCCTTATAGGAAGTGATCAGCTTTGTAAAACTGTAGCTCATTAACCAAGATTGACACAATCCCATTTACTTTTTAAAAAGGCAGAAACCATAATTTCTGAATGCCTTTCCCATTAATATTTTCTCCCTCCCCAAACCCTTCAAATACCACAGACTGTTCTTCAAAGAACAACAAAAAAGTCTTCAGTATGAAAAGTTCAATTAATTTTAGATATGTCCCGAGACTGCTGTAACACCAAATGTTCCCACGGTGATCTCTTTGTTTCCTTTGATTATGTCATGCAGGCTCGGCAATGATCCCGACTTAGTCTGTATTAGAGTTTTTATCAATTTTCCTTGGTCTTGAACTTTAGATCGCCTTCGTTTTAAAGCCCTCTTCTCAGTTTTTGTCTTTTGAGACTGCCCATTGCACAGACTTGTGCAAGCTGAAATGCCACAAAAATAGGACTCTTCTGACTGTGATGAAGTTTCTGAGCTTCCTTCAGATGGAGGACCTTTATAAGAAGAGTGATAAACTTCTCCCATATTAGAAAAATCTCTCTGGTTCGTAAAGGGCTTTCTTCCTTTTATGTCTCCATTGGCTATGGGGTGCAATGGTTCTGCAGGCTTTATGGTCTCAATTTTTTCAATTTTGTACTTGCAGCGCTTCTTCTATAACACAAGTAAAAGAAAAGTTAGTAATTATACTTCCCATAGTAACCTTATCAAAGACCTAGAGAGCTGAGCAAATAGAGAAGTGCCACCTCCTGGTGAAAAGTAAAACAGTATTATAAACAGCACAGACACATACATTGTTATGTTCTATGTAGATACTACTATCACCTTCCCATTTTGTAAATACTACTGAATCAAAACTCTTTAAATTGCTTACCTGCTACCTATGAATATAGGTTTAGGGAGTGATACTAATATCTGAATATCTACTAACTGCCAGATAGCATACAGTTTGCTTTCAAGTATTATGGCAGTTATTAACCCTGAAAGGTCGGTATTTTACCCTTGATTCTTAAATGAGAAAAGCAAGGTTCAGATGTTTGGTTCCTTGCCCAAGTTACAATATAGTAAGTAGCCAGGTTGAGAAGGAATCTTAGGCTATTTTCCTACAAAGCCCAAGTTCTTTCACCTAGATGAAATTACTACTAATTAAAATTAGTATAACTGAATTTGAAAGGCAAAATGAAAAAGCAAAGACTTTGAAGCCAAAATATCCTAAGTACATTCCAAGTTGCTGTTTTTTCATTAAAAAAAAAAAATAAGGATAACATCATCTTCAGGTTGTGGTGAGGATTAGAGAAATGGTGCATGCTCTGTGCTTGGTGTGCATTCGGTAATAAATAATGACAATCATCCAAGGATCAACAAATGTTTTTTGTAAAGGGTCAGACAGTAAATATTTTAGGCTTTGCAGGTCACATATTTTCTCTCTTGTATGCTGTTCTGTTTTATTTTATCACTCTTTAAAAATCAGAAAATCTATCTGGCTCATGGCCCATATAAAATAGACTACATATGGCCTGTGGGTCACAGCTTGCTGACCCCTGTAAATATTTATTTACATCATTACCATGATAGAAAATACATATTCAATTAAAGACTACTTAAAGGTAATTACCTTGAACCTTTCAACCTCTTTTCTTCATTTATGATCACAAAACATAGCAATAAACTTAAAAAGAAATAAACAATTACCTTCTTTTCTGGAGAAAACTTGAGGGGTTCTACAATGTACAAATCATTTGGGTCTACTGTAAGTGAAAAAAAAAGCAGATGTAAAATACAAAGTGGATTTGGTGGATTTGCTATAATTACACACCGAAATAAGAAAAACCATTCCTTATTATCCTTTAGTAATAGAACCAATTAATTTATATCAGGTTAACTATGTATTTATGTATTTTAAATTAGTAAGCAAAAAGAGGCAAGGTGGAAGATGATACGATTCCTATACTTGACTGGTCATCTTCAAATAACTATACTTCCTTAAGTTGTTAACTAGTAGCTGGTTATCATCAACCAATACAATAAGGATCTTTCTTTGGGCCTAGCCCTACTCTTTTACCTGATAAGAAAAGAAACATTCCTGGGTAAGCTAACACCAAACCTGCAGATCATCTGAATATTTCCCTGAAGGACTAGCCTCTAAACTGTGTCACAAAGGTAGACTGACAATGTGCAACAAGTAGTCGTGACCGTGTTTGGAAGCCAGTTAGAGAAATAAACACAAAAAGAGATCCAAGATATTTTTCTCTGTTTATTACTATGATCAAAACTATGAAATCCTCTAAAAACAGCTTGAACGTGCAATATATATTACTAAGCAATAATGAATAAACACTTCTGGCATAGTGAGTAAATTAGATTTATTAGTTTTAGCCCAAAGTTTCTAAGGTTTCATTACTCTAAGCAGATTCAAGATATATCCCTATCCCACCCCCACACTGACAAAATAGACACACATTTTTAAAAGAGAGGCTATGAGACTTTAATCCTATTCAATCCACTAAAAATAAACAATTTAAGGTCTGACAGAGACAAAAGCTTACACATAGCAAATTTACTATAAAAGTTTCCCATTTGGGAAATTTATTAACATAATTCAAACAATTGTAATTTTTTACATTATATTTCAGAGATTTGAGAAAGTCATCAAATATATGAAAATATCAAAACATCCCTCTAAACAGTCATTTCTATCAGATTACTAATCTTAATTTACTTTCTTTAAAAATGATGTATATTTCTAGAAATGCTTATGTTATTCAGATCAACCTCTACAATGAAAGCAACTAAGTAATGATAGTTTGTTTTCTTAAAAAAAAAATCACTAAAAGCGTTGAAAAGCTGCCAAGAAAGTAATCCGTAGGCTAAAACTGAAAGAAAAATGGGAACCCAGAGAGTTAAGTGGAAGACAAAAGTCGTTTTTGCCCTGAAAACTTTTGCCAACACAAGAATATATGAACTCTGGTTCTCATGGTATCATAAGGGAATGGATCAGAAATCAGGTCCTAGGGCCCACCCAAAGTTTAGTGTCATAAGATACCATCTTCCTGTGTACAGCAAACTGAGACTCCAAAGGATTATACCCTCAGGGAAAGAATGAAACCATGCATGAACTTGCAGTACAAATTATCATCACCTGGTGGCCCAACAAACCTCAAGTCATGAATGTAAGATATTACACGAATGTAAAACACACAAATTCCCTCTCAAATAAGAACCTATATTCTAGGCCTCAAATATCGCTACAAATAATTTTTCAAAGAGAAAAAGTAGCACACAAAGACACAACGCACCTTGAGTAAGAGCTTAAAAGACAATGAACAGATTCACAAAAATTTAAGATACTAGATTTATCAGACACGAACTATAAAGACAATTATGCTTAATATGTCTAGAAAATAAGCTTCAAAATATCTGCAGGAAACAAAAATCTGCAGGAAAAAAGGAAAATACAGACCTGGATTTTAAAAAAATACAAAAAGAACTCCTGGAAATGGAAAAAATAACTGAAATTGAAAAACCAACAAATAAACTTAGTAACAGTACGACTGCTAGCCTGGAAGCATATCAGAAGATATCATCCAAAATACAGCACAAAAAATCAAAAAGGTGGAATGTTTACAAGACAGGGAAGATACACGGAGAAGTAATCAGTTAAATTAAATATGAGAATCTAAAAGAGACTGGGGTACAGGGAATATCTGGGAGGAAAAAATAATGGTTGAAAACTTCTCAATACCAATAAAAGAAACCTACCAATCCAGAGCTCCAAAGAGCCCCATGAATGTCAATGATAAAGAAAAAGGAGAATATTTCAGTTTTAACTAATGACAAATGAAAGTTCTCAAGAATAAAAAAAATTAGTAAACATGTGGTAAATTTAAATGAACATTAAGTGTAAAAAGAAATACTTTGTTGAGTTAAAATTAAGCAGAAAAAATAGAATTAAAATATACAAGAACAGTAACACAAATAAGACTTGGGACAAATAAGAGTTTTAAGATCTATGTGGGCCGGGTGCGGTGGCTCACGCCTGTAATCCCAACACTTTGGGAGGCTGAGGAGGGTGGATCACGAGGTCAGGAGATCGAGACTATCCTGGCTAACTATAAGACGTGAAACCCCATCTCTACTAAAAATACAAAAGTTAGCCGGGCGTGGTGGCAGGCGCCTGTAGTCCCAGCTACTCCGGAGGCTGAGGCAGGAGAATGGCGTGAACCTGGGAGGCGGAGCTTGCAGTGAGCTGAGATCGCACCACTGCACTCCAGCCTGGGCAACAGAGCGAGACTCTGTCCCAAAAAATAAAAAAATAAAAAATAAAAAAGATCTATGTATTGTTCAGGAGAAGATACAAGTATTGATGAACTTGAGACTTTGGAAAACATTAATACTTGTGACTTCTAAGGTAACTAGTAAAAGAACAGAACCAGTACACAACTTCCAACACAACGGCAGTAAAAGGGAATATTTACTTCCTTCCCGAGTAAAAAATCTTAATGAAAGCATGGAAGGGGAATAAAAAGAAAAATAAAAAGGGATACCCCTGCCCATCTAATTTTTATAGCCCTTACATACCAAAATCCAATATGAGAAAATATTACATGCCAATCTTATTCATATAGGTGCAAAATTCCTAAATAATTATCTAACAAAATTATGTGGAAATAATACATACAATACAAAATTCACACACATATATATCATGACCAACTGGTATTTAAAATGCAATATAAGTTTAACATTAGAAAACTGAATATAACTCATGTTTGTAACATAAAAAATGGAAATAAAATCTAATATAAAAAATCTACAAAATACCTATGACAATAGGTAACACATAATGACAAAATACATAATAAAAAATCCACAAAACATCTATGACAAATATAATATTAGCAGTAAAACACTGTAAGCTTTCCCTTTGGATCAAGACAAAGATGCCTATCAATTACTTTTAACACTGCTGAAAATGCAAGCTAACACAGTTAAGAAAGCAAAGGAAATAAAAGCTATAAGGACTGCAAAGGAAAAAACAAAACTGTCTTTGTTCTCAGTATCTGTATTCACTGAAAATCCAAAACAATCTGCAAGTGAACTAGTAAAACGACATTGCTTATATAGAAAGTTCACCTTAAAATTCACGTAAAATCTTAAGCGACCTCAAATAAGGAAAAGAATTTTAAAAAGAACGAAGTTAGATAACTCACACTTCTAGATTTCAAAACACATTACAAAGGTATAGTAATCAACGTGGTAGAGTACTGGCATGAACACAAATACACCAATAGCACAAAATAAAGAACCCAGAGATAAGCCCTCATGTACATGGTCAACTCATTTTTAAGACGGGTGCTAAGACCACTCAATGGGAAAAGGATAGTCTCTTCAACAAATGGTGCTGGAAAACCTGAATATTCACATTCAAAAGGATGAAACTGGACCCTTATCTTATACTATATACAAAAATTAATATAAAATAGATTAAAGACCTAAATCTATAAAAGTCTTAGAAGAAAACATAGGGGAAAAGCTTCATGACCTTGAACTTGATGATTTCTTGGCTATGACCCCAAAGTACAGACAACAAAAACACAACAGACAAATAAGACTTCATCAAACTTAAAAACTGTACATCCAAGGACACAATTCAAACAGTGAAAAAGCAACCTAAAGGATGAAAGAAAATATTCGCAAATCATATTATCTAAAGGGGGTTATAATCCAGAATGGAGGTTATAAAGAATTCCCTGAACTTATTAAAACAAAAAAACAAACAATCCAACTAAAAAATGGGCAAAGAGATATCTGTATACCCCTGAACAGCACTACTCACACAACAGCCAAGAGGGGAAGCAATCCAAATGTCCACTTACAGATGAATGGATAAAGGAAATGAGGTATATAAATATCACAGATTGAATATTATTCACCTTTTAAGAGGAAAAAAATTCTGTCACACGCTATAATATAGATGGACCTTGAGGACATTATGTTGAGTGAAATAAGCCAATCACAGAAAGAAAAATACTGTATGAGTTCACTTATATGGGGTATCTGATGTAGCTGAATTCACAGAAACAGAAAATAGAATAGTGGTTGCCAGGGACTGAGGGAAGGAGAAAAGGGGAACTGGTTAATGGACACAGTTCAGGTTTGCAAGACGAAAACATTCTGAAGATCTGTTTCAAAACAATGTAAATATACTTACTATTAATCAACTGTGCACTTAAAAATTGTTAAAATGATAAATTTTATGTGATTTTTATCACATTAAGAAAAAGACATGATCTCTCCCACAGAGCTTAGAAGTGAAAATAAGGCAAGTAAAAATAGGCAAAATCAAAGCATACTATGATAAGTGCCATAACAAGAAAACTTATCAAACAATAGAAGAAATAAATGAATTAACTATTGGTAGAACCAGGACTAAAGTCAGTCTCCTACCTACTCTACTCAACTTCCTTTACTGGTAAAGATACACCAAGATGACACTGCTGTTTAAAATAGAAGTAATTCTATTATCAGGTGCAAAAAGCTAATCTGTTTGGCCCTAAAAAACTGGATAAAGAGAAGAGAAATTGTAAGATAGTCATGATTTCACTCAAGACTAGAAATGCTGAGAAGTAAAAATCTAATGTATTGCCTAATTGCATGGGTACACCTCAAATAAGGAATGTCTTAGAATATGTAGTAACTGTAACTCTCATACGCAGCTGATAGAAGGGCAAATTCATACAACAGTGTGGAAAACTGTACGACAGTATTTACTAAAGCTGAACACACACATATCCTATGATCCACCAATCCCATTTCCAGTGTATACCTAACAGAAATGCACAGGTGTTTACCAAAAGTATGTAACAACTTCAAAATGAAAATAATCTAAATGTAAATGAATAATGTACAGTATATGTATATAATGGAATACTGTAAGGAAAAAAACTAAACAAATGACTATAGTCAATGGCATGGTGAATATCACAATGGTTAGACATCAAAATACTGGTTATTTTGGGAAAGGATGGGCAGTGACTAAAAGAACACAAGTAAGTTTTTGAGGTGCTAATGTTCTACTTCTTAATTTAGGTGTTATTTGCACAGCTGTATTCAGTTTGTGAAAATTCATTAAGTTTCACATATAATTATACTTTCTTGTATGTACTTAAATTAAAAATTTCACTTATAAAAAGACATGTCAACCAAAAGAAAAAGAAAAAAGCAAGGAGGAAGAAGAGATTTACTAGCCTTAAGTAAACACACATGTAATGGGTTAAGTCTGTAAAACTTTGTAATAATAAACCAGTGAAGCCTAGGAATGATTACTTGAATAATTTAATCAACTGAAACATGCCACTCAGTTACTAAATCCTACAACCAATGATTATTAAGAAAGCACTCCTAAATAAAATATGTAATTTATTTTAATATTAGTATGACAACAAATTTCTAATTCTCTTAATAAGCATTAATTACAAGATCCTGAAATAGGAAAATATCCACTCAGTACATCCATTCATTTAAATGTATTTATTTAGCGTTAGACAATGGAACCTAATTATAGGTTCTGGGGCTAAAAAAAGAGACCAGATTTTTGTTCAGAAAGTGCCTCATAGTCCTAAACTAGAGACAAAAGGGGTCCTACCTGTATAAGAAGAGGAGGCAGAAAAGCACAGGATGCTATGGGAGCACATTCAGGTTTTCCATATCTGTTGAACTTTCTCAAACATCCCTTTCTAAAAAGAAATACTTCTAAACAGGAGCATGTGCAAACAAAGCTACCAACTGCTAATTAAACTAAGCCCCCCTCCCTACCCTCTGGGCTTTTAGGAACAAAGACAAATATAAAATGTGAAAATGATAAAGTGGCTTTGACACAGCACAAAGACAAAGGCTACTTGTATCCATTTTTTGTTGCAGATGGTCATGAACACAACACCGACATTATATTTATGCCAGAAGCTAGTTTCATGTTTATATATACATATTATATATCCACAAAAATCTACCTTCTTTGCCAGTTAACTGTAGAGACTTGGATCTCATGAGTGGGAATGAAGTTCTTCTTTTCAAATTCATGTCATCGTAGGAAGAGAAACACCTAACACATTAAGAAAAATACATATTGGTTACAACGAGTGAAGTACTTATAATTTACTCTTTTGTTGAGGCTACACAGAGGTTATTGAGAACTGTACATACCACACAGGACTAACTCTACACTCCAGTTATTGCTAATACAGGTGAAAAACAATTGTAAAGATCTTTATGTAATAGGTACTGTATTAAAATATGTATTCTCTTCTTCCTTTGAATTCCACATTTGAGAATCTTTCTCAACCAAATATTTCAAGGGTTTCATGCACTTACTATTAGTGTTTTCTCTATTATAGTCTACAGAGCCAGATTAGACATAGGACCATCTTACTATCCAATGATGTTTTTAATGTTTTGGTTTCAAGATAATCATATAGGGAAATAAATTACCTCAGTCTCCCTTTATTTGCTTAAAACTTCTCAAAAATATATAAAGCATAGTAAAAAAATAAAATTGTGAAATATAATGCTGACATTACCTTTTAGGGCTTGGATACTGATTACTTTTAGGAAGCTTTGAAATATAATCTCCATCAAATTGGGAAGTGTTTCGACAACGCTGCATACAAAGCATCAGTCCCAAGACAACACAAAGAACCAAAGATATGACAAGATAGCTTTGTCGATCTGAAACCTGAGATAAGAAGAGGGTTAAATAATCATCATAGGAAATCATATTAGGAAAAATATGATTTGATATCTAAAAATAAAGGACCAATCATTTTAAGTATATATATATATATATATATTTTTATGAGATAGGGTCTCGCTCTGTCGCCCAGGCTGGAGTGCAGTGGTGCGATCTCCGGCTCACTGCAAGCTCCGCCTCCCTGGTTTACGCCATTCTCCTGCCTCAGCCTTCCGAGTAGCTGGGACTATCGCTGCCTGCCACCACGCCTGGCTAATTTTTTGTATTTTTTTTTTTTTAATTATCCCTCCCCCAGGACGTAAACCCTGTGAGGCCAGGGACTATTACCTAACCGTATGCCACAACCTAGGTGTGTACAGCTCACACTTCACATATGCTAGATGCTCAATAAAAAGGTTTTAAATCAATGAAATTTTTGCTTTGTTAAGCAACTTTATAAGCCTTTTTGAATTGAAAATGAAGTACGTGTTGCTACTATCAATGTTTACAAAAGGCCTGCTAGAAGTTTCATACCAATATTATAGGTATGGCCTAAATTATGAAAGCCATATTTTACAAAGACTGTGATAATATATTTCCAAAACTTAAAAATGCCATATTCTGTTTTTTTAAAAAGTTCACTACAAATTACAATTTTGTTTGCTCAAAGTTTTAGGTACCATGTTCATGTTAACAAGTCTGACTTTATGACAATCTCTATACATGCATTGGGTCTCACAATACCAGCAGTAACAATTACCTCCCGTTTCAATTCTGCTACTGTTGCTGATAAATTTGAAACAAGCTGTGTCATGTTGGTCAGCTGTGCCTGTAGCAACTGGATGGCTTCAGTTTGCCGCTGATCCTACAATAAAGGAACTTATTTTTCTTTGAATATTAACTACAAACTATTAACGTTAAAAACTGAAGTAAAATAATCTAAAAAAACTCCATTATTTCAAAACAAATATATTAATAGGAATCTCAATGAGTAAGTAAACTTTGAAATTTTAGAAATAAAACACTTGAAGTATCTGAGACTGTGTCTAACCCTCCCCAACAAGAATTATTATTTATTTACTTTTTTTTTTGCCACTCACTGCTACAACATGAAATACTGTATAACAGAAGTTGGTAAATTACTTTTCAAATTAACATGGGTTCTATAAATAAACTAGCACACAACCAGAAATATTTAAAAAGTCACTTAGCGTTTTTAAAGCAAAGGAGTTGGCACAAAGACAAACTGAAAATTTTCTGAAGAATGTTTTTGGTTATAAAGTAGGCTCAAAACCAAGTTTTAAAAATTTATTTCATAGCATATTATGTTAGAACTTAGGATGGGACACAGTGAAATATCTATAATTGTTCATCTAACCAATGCTAAAATATCACCAATGAAAGAAATGCATCAAAAATGCCGATCTTTCCATTTGTTTTAGGCAGCACTGAATTTTAGAAACTTTTATAATCAACAAAGATGTCTTGTTTATAATATAATTGGTATGCATACTTTAGGGAATTATACATCGCATTCATAGTTATGACTCTGTATTAGGGAGACTTAAACTGAAAATTTGAACTTATTAATAAAGTTAGGGAGGAGGAAACAAGGGCAGGAAGAAGGCAAGGAAATATAAAACTCTTTTAGGACCCTATATGAAATATCTACATAACTATTATTCTAGACCTAAGTTTTTTACATTTTGATTCAAAAAAGTTTTAAGTCTCAGCTGTGTACCTGTGTGCGGAGAGGGTGTATAAAACTACAGCAAAAGATTTCACTTACTTCCCTTACTGTGATCCACTATGGTACTTTCTATTCTACCTCATCTTTCCAAAATGCTAAATGTGACTTTTTAAATTATTTCTTTTGAATCCTGACTTAAATTTGACTCTGATAAATTCAAGACATTTATAAACATTTAAAGGACAAGCTATTAAAGTTAATACGTTAACAATTCTAATCAGGATTAACTTCCAATACTATTAATATGCAACTTTGTTGAAAAGTACTTCAGTAAGTCTTTGAGACACAAGACATTGACGTTACATATCAACAAAGAGAAAATACACAGGAGGGGGCATTCGTATTCAAACTAATGAAAGCTAAATAAAACACTGTGTTCATGAGTCAGAAGTCTTAATATTAAGATGACAATTATGCAAATTAATCTATAAATTCATCAACATAATCCCAATCAAGATTCCATTTTTTTTTGTAGAGATTAACAAGCTGAGCCTGAAATCCATACAGAAATGCAAAAAACTACTACAGCCAAAACAATCCTGTAAATAATAATTGGAGGACTTAACATTACCTGACTTAAAATGTTAATATGAAGCTACAACAAACATAACATTGTGTTATTACCTTAAAGACAGACAAACAGATCAATAGAACAAAAGCCCAGAAACAGACCCACATATATATGGTTAACTGATTTTTATCAAATGTACAAAGGAAATTCTGTGGAGAAAGGACACTCATTCCAACAAACGACTCCAGAACAAATGGATGTCTATATGCTTTGCTCTTCTGACCCTGACTTTCCAAAAAGAACTTTGATCCATACCCTGTAACACATAAAAGTTAACTCAAAATGAATCATGGGCCTAATATAAAACTAAAACTATTAAGCTCCCAGAAAAGACAAAGGAAAAAATCTTTGTGATTCTGCATTAGGCAAAGATTCATAGAGCAAGAAGAAAACTGATATACTGGGCTTCAACAAATCAAAAGCTTCTGCTCTTCAAACCACACTGTAAAGAGAATAAGAAAACAAGTAATGGATTGGGAGAAAATATTTGCAAAGTGTATCTTCAATTTATAATGTGCCATGAACAGGAGAGTAAGATGCACCTAACAAAACTCTGCAGTATAAGGCCTCCTCACTTCACCATCCCCTAGTCCCAAATAACCTTTTAGAAAAGTATAAAATTTCTTTATTATGTGATAACACACATATCACACTAGAGGTGCAATATTGGAATAGTTCCCTTAAAATCAACAAGATGGGGGAATGGTCATAATTACCAGTCCTGTTGCATCACTATATAACTCTAGCCAAGAGATAGGGAAAAAAAAAAAATAAAAAGGTATGACGATCAAAAAGAAGAAACAAAGATGTTCTTACTTGCAGTCAATAAGATTATCTACATTAAAAAAAATGCACACACACACACACTTTTAGAGTTTAACAAAGTTGCAGGAAAGTCCTCTGCGTTTCTACCTAACACACACACACAATGTACTATGAATAATGCTCAAGAAAACTTTCTCGGAAGGTTCCAAGATGGTCGAATAGGAAAGTTCCAGTCTACAGCTCCCAGCATCAGCGAGGCAGAAGACAAGTGATTTCTGCATTTCCAACTGAAGTACCAGGTTCATTTCACTGGGGCTTATTGGAGAGTGGGTATAGCCCACACAGTGTGAGCTGAAGCAGGGCAGGGCATCACCTCACCCACGAAGCACAAGGTGTTGGGGAATTCCCTTTCCCAGCCAAGGGAAGCTGTGACAGATGGAACCCGGAAAATTGTGACACTCCCACCCAAATACTGTACTTTTCCAATGGTCTTAGGAAACGGCACACCAGGAGATTATATCCTGCGCCTGGCTCGGAGGGTCCCATGCCCACAGAGCTTCACTCATTGCTAGCACAGCAGTCTGAGATCAAACTGCAAGGCAGCAGCGAGGCTGGGGGAGGGGTGTCCGCCACTGCTGAGGCTTGAGTAGGTAAACAAAGTGGCCGGGAAGCTCGAACTGGGTGGAGCCCACCACAGCTCAAGGATGCTTGCCTGCCTCTGGAGACTCCACCTCTGGGGGCAGGGCATAGCTGAACAAAAGGCAGCAGAAACTTCAGCAGACTTAAACGTCCCTTTCTGACAGCTTTGAAGCAAGTAGTGGTTCTCTCAGCACGGAGTTTGAGATCTGAGAACGGACAGACTGCGCCTCCTCAAGTAGGTCCCTGACCCCCGTGTAGCCTAACTGGGAGACACCTCCCAGTAGGGTCGACTGACACCTCCTATAGCCGGGTGCCCCTCTGAGACAAAGCTTCCAGAGAAAGGATCAGGCAGCAACATTTGCTGTTCTACAATATTTGCTGTTCTGCAGCCTCCGCTGGTGATACCCTGGCAAACAGGGTCTGGAGTGGACCTCCAGCAAACTCCAACAAACCTGCAGCTGAGGGTCCTGACTGTTAAAGGGAAAACTAACACACAGAAAGGACATCCACACCAAAACCTCTTCTGTATGTCACCATCATCAAAGACCAAAGGCAGAAAAAAACACAAAGATGGGGAGAAACCAGAGCAGAAAGGCTGAAAATTTTAAAAATCAGAGCACCTCTTCTCCAAAGAACACAGCTCATCACCAGCAACGGAACAAAGCTGGACAGAGAATGACTTTGACAAGTTCACAGAAGTAGGCTTCAGACAATCGGTAATAACAAACTTCTCTGAGCTACAGGAGGATGTTCGAACCCATCGCAAAGAAGCTAAAAATCTTGAAAAAAGATTAGACGGATGGCTAACTAGAATAAACACATAGAGAAGACCTTAAATGACCTCATAGAGCTGAAAACCATGGCACGAGAACTACGTGATGCATGCACAAGCTTCAGTAGCCAATTCAATCAAGTGGAAGAAAGGGTACCAGTGATTGAAGATCAAATAAATGAAATGAAGCGAGAAGAGAAGTTTAGAGAAAAAAGAGTAAAAAGAAATGAACAAAGACTCCAAGAAATATGGGACTATGTGAAAAGACCAAATCTACATCTGATTGGTGTACCTGAAAGTGACAGGGAGAATGGAACCAAGCTAGAAAACACTCTTCAGGATATTATCCAGGAGAACTTCCCCAACCTAGCAAGGCAGGCCAACATTCAAATTCATGAAAGACAGAGAATACCACAAAGATACTCCTCCCCAACCTAGCAAGGCAGGCCAACATTCAAATTCAGGAAATACAGAGAACGTCATAAAGATACTCCCTGAGAAGAGCAACTCCAAGACACTAACTGTCAGATTCATGAAAGTTGAAATAAAGGAAAAAATGTTAAGGGCAGCCAGAGGGAAAGGTCGGGTTACCCACAAAGGGAAGCCCATAAGACTAACAGTGGATCTCTTGGCAGAAACTCTACAAGCCAGAAGAAAGTGGGGGCCAATATTCAACATCCTTAAAGAAAACAATGTTCAACCCAGAATTTAATATCCAGCCAAACTAAGCTTCATAAGTGAAGGAGAAATAAAATCCTTTACAGACAAGCAAATGCTGACAGATTTTGTCACCACCAGGCCTGCCTTAAAAGAGCTCCTAAAGGAAGCATTAAACATGGAAAGGAACAACCAGTACCAGCCACTGCAAAAACATGCCAAATTGTAAAGACCATCGATGCCAGGAAGAAATTGCATCAACTAACGAGCAAAATAACCAGCTAACGTCATAATGACAGGATCAAATTCACATATAACAATATTAACTTCAAATGTAAATGGGCTAAATGCTCAGATTAAAAGACACAGACTGGCAAATTGGATAGTGAAGACCCATCAGTGTGCTGTACTCAGAAGACCCATCTCACGTGCAGAGACACACATAGGCTCAAAATAAAAGGATGGAGGAAGATCTACCAAGCAAATGGAAAACAAACAAAAAAAAAGCAGGCACTGCAATCCTAGTCTCTGATAAAACAGACTTTAAACCAACAAAGATCAAGAGACAAAGAAGGCCATTACATAATGGTAAAGGGATCAATTCAACAAGAAGAGCCAACTATCCTAAATATATACGCACCCAATACAGGAGCACCCAGATTCATAAAGCAAGTCCTTAGAG
>NW_012119487.1:3140075-3140501 GCF_000951035.1 Colobus angolensis palliatus | reverse complement strand
TCAGGCAGGAGAAAGAAATAAAGGGTATTCAATTAGGAAAAGAGGAAGTCAAATTGTCCCTGTTTGCAGATGACATGACTGTATATTTAGAAAACATCGTCTCAGCCCAAAATCTCCTTAAATTGATGCAACTTCAGCAAAGTCTCAGTATACAAAATCAATGTGCAAAAATCACAAGCATTTCTATATACCAATAATAGACAGAGAGCCAAATCATGAGTGAACTCCCATTCACAATTGCTTCAAAGAGAACAAAACAGCTAGGAATCCAACTTACAAGGGATGTGAAGGACCTCTTCAAGGAGAACTACAAACCACTGCTCAACGCAATAAAAGAGGACACAACCAAATGGAAGAACATTCCATCTCATGGATAGGAGGAATCGATATTGTGAAAATGGCCTTACTGCCCAAGGTAATTTATAG
>NW_012119487.1:3139158-3139470 GCF_000951035.1 Colobus angolensis palliatus | reverse complement strand
TAATTTATAGATTCAATGCCATCCCCATCAAGGTACCAATGACTTTCTTCACAGAATTGGAAAAAACTACTTTAAAGTTCATATGGAACCAAAAAGGAGCCTGCATTGCCAGGACAATCCTAAGCCAAAAGAACAAAGCTAGAGACAGCACACTACTTGACTTCAAACTATACTACATGCCTACAGTAACCAAAACAGCATGGTACTGGTACCAAAACTGAGATACAGACCAATGGAACACAACAGAGCCCTCAGAAATAATACCACACATCTACAGCCATCTGATCTTTGACAAACCTGAGAGAAACAAGA
>NW_012119487.1:3134401-3138523 GCF_000951035.1 Colobus angolensis palliatus | reverse complement strand
TTCCTCAAGGATCTAGAACTAGAAATACCATTTGATCCAGCCATCCCATCACTGGGTATATACCCAAAGGATTATAAATCATGCTGCTATAAAGACACACGCACATGTATGTTTATCGTGGCACTATTCACAATAGCAAAGAAGTGGAACCAACCCAAATGTCCATCAACAATAGACTGGTTTAAGAAAACGTGGCACACATGGAATACTACGCAGTCATAAAAATGGATGAGTTCATGTCCTTTGTAGGGACATGGATAAAGTTGGAAACCATCATTCTGAGCAAACTATCACAAGGACAGAAAACCAAACACCGTGTGTTCTCACTCATAGGTGGGAACTGAACAATGAGAACACTTGGACACAGGGTGGGGAACATCACACACTGAGGCCTGTTGTGTGGTGGGGGAAGCGGGGAGAGACAGCATTAGGAGATATACCTAAGGTAAACGATGAGTTAATGTGTGCAGCACACCATGTCACATGTATACATATGTAACAAACTTGCACGTTGTGCACATGTACCCTAGAACTTAAAAGTATAATTAAAAAAAATTAATAAGAAAACTTTCTCTAGAGAAGATAATGATGCTAATAGCTATGTAACTTTCCAAACATGACATCATATTAATATAACAGGCTTAAACACCAGCTAGCAGGAGGAAAAAGTGAAACTACAATACTTATCCTTTACCAGTGAGATCCTATAGAATTCAGTGGAAATTTATATAAAAAGTAAATAAGGGATGAAGAAGACTAACCTGCTCCTCTGCTATTCTTGAAGTATTCTGAAGTTTTACAATTGTTTTATTGAAAGCCTTTTGCATTTCTTCCATTTGTTTTCGGTACCTATGGAGTAAGAATTGGTTTAAATTAGCTTTAATTTCTTATTTATTCCACTTAGTAATGGAAACATACTTCTGATTTTGATATATGAGACAAATCTATTTTTCTTAAAGTGACTCTTACTCAGGCCTATGCAATACAATTCTATGTATCTCTTGCTATGTAAAATTTAGTAATTTCTGTGGTTCCCTTGGGATGAAGATGGAGGTAGGGAAAAGTAAGAGCAGGTATGGGGTAGCTAAGTGAGCATGTCACACATGAACACACACACACATGATTAGCCAATTAATTCTACGTATGGATTAGAAAAATTTCCTACTTCAGATATAAGACTGCCTTAGTGACACCTTATTAGTGGCCTTTCAATTTCAGAGGTGTAAGAAAAGGTGGTGTTTCAGGAACTCTGGACACTTGTGCCTAGATGTTTGTAAAATGTTGGTAGAGAAGCCCTAAGGACAGACAATGAACACACAAAGAATAAAAAAAGAACAAACAGGTTTAAAAAGCCATGCCTGGTGTCTTAATGAACTGGCACTGTCTCTGGCACTTAAAAGCAGAAATTATTACAACTAGAACTAGGATGCCCAGACCTGTTTAAAAGAGGGCAAACTGCAAATGTGCCCAGTTATCCAGTTCAGTCCATCCCTGTCTTCACTTATCTGAACTCTTAAGCGATATCTGGTTAAATTCCACTAAAACCTTTAAGGTCTCTAGATACTATCATTTTTTCCACGAGCTCTCTGGGAATCAAGCAGAAAAAGTGGCTAAAGTTAAGCAACAGAAAAAAGGTGAAAGTGAGTATAGATAATTCAAACTTGTTGTTAGCCTAATAATAAAAGTGTCTTGTCACTGGGAAGTACTTTTAAAATTAAAAACAAAAAATTCATTAAGTCACTGATCAGCATTCAAGTAGCTTTCTTTCTCTCTCTCGCTAAAATTGTGCTTACTTCTATTATACCATGAGATAATTAAATCCTCTCCTTCTGTAATCACAGGTCATACATACTCTACGCTACTTAACTCACTGTGTGAAGCTGACTGTGCTAATTCATAATAAAGCTTACCTTTGGCTAAGCTCCTCCAGATAGCGACCACTGAGAGACATGTTAACTTCTAAGGCTTTAATACGATTATTAAGTCTCATAAATACTGACTCCTTTTGGTTTGATCCATGCACAAGATTTCCATTAGCATATCCTAGATCTGTCGAATTTTGCAATTCAGCATAAAAATCTGTAGCTGTCCTCTGTAACCCTCTCAAAAGGGCATCTTCTGGAGACTGTTCTTCTTCTTTTACTTCAGGTAATGAAGAAGAATCCACAACAGAAATCAAAGTTTGCTTTGCTGCGTCAGCTACATGCATTTTGGCTTCCCCATCTTCATTGTCGGGTACAGTGGCTGTATTTATTGGTGGCACTATTGTTTCAGACAGTTTTGTGAAAATTTGCATGGAGTTCACATCTTCTTTTATAATATTATCCATTACCTCATTAACTTTATTTGTTTCATAGGTAACAGACGGTTTCTCTATAGAACTAAAGCTCTCAGACTTCTGTTCTGCTTCATTATCAATCTCAACAGAACTCTCTTGGGGAATCACTTGTGATGGTATATGTCCTGCCTCATATTCAACAGATTCAGATACTTCTATTTTAGGCAAAGGATTGATATCTGGGGTAATATCTAAAAGAAGAGACTGAGAAAGAGTTTGAGAATGGCTTGGTTCAAGTTCAACTGCATCTACAGTGTGATTCACCAAGTCATCTTGGTGCATACTACTGCTTAAATCACCAAGAACAATAGTTTCAGCTTCCCTTTCTATATTCTTATTTTCCAATTCTCCACTCAGAGGTTGCAATATCGAAATATCTACTGATTCTGCAGGAAGTAGTAAGGGTGGTTGAGCTGACACAAGATAATCTTTTCCTTTACTCAAAGCAGTTCTGCTGCGCTGCCAATAAAGAGCAACTCTAACTGAACACCATTTATATATATATTCCGAAAAACTAGAAACACAACAAATTGTGGTCAGTTCACTGCAAAATATTTGTGTCTCTGACTCAAACCAGGGTGATGACTCATCTTCCTGTTCACCGCTGCCCAGAAGGGTCACTGTAGATGGACTTGCCTCCTCTTCCTCCTCTTGAACTAATTGTACAATGGGACTCTCTTTTGGAGTATCTGGTGTTGACAGCTCCATGTCATGTGTGTGTACTTCAGTGGTTACATACCTAGAAATACATACATAATTATAAATCACTTACTTAGAAGTCTAAAGTTGAAATATGTTTAAGAAAAATAAATGTATCCATACATAAGATTAAAGGTTGGAAATATAGAAGAAATTTAAGTTGTTTTTGGATAAATTTTCCACCTTCAAAACATTTTTATTATAAAAACAAATACTGCTCAGAAGTAACAGAAATACTACAATCAAGTGACTAGCCAGACGACTCAAACCACCATATTTACCATATCAAACTTGCTTTCTTTTAATCTGTTTAAGAATTGTTTCTAAGTGAATACTTCCATTCACTGAATGTATAGTGTACCTTTCCTCTCACAAATATTCACTGAATCTTTACAAGCTTCACTATCCCTCATACATCAGAAAGTAAGTCAACTAAGAGCTAGTTTAATAAGCTAGCTTAAACAAGGTCCAGAGCTAGAACTAAAATCTAGGATTCTTAATACTTATGAGTGCACTTTGTACTTGAATACCCTATTTTCAAAAGGCAGCTAGATTTCTCAAACATAATTTTTCTAAGAATGATTTGAGGAACTCCAATGCAGCATTAAACACACACACACACACACCCCCACACCCCTACACACATAGGATTATCTGCTTTAAGGACAAGAAACATATCTCCCTCCTTAAAATAATTTTGCTATCATCTAGGCTAATCTTCTATTATTAAAAGCCAAATACTTAACCACTTTAATAACAATTCTGGCTTATGATACGCTAATAGTGCTGTTATTAAACTACTAGCACCACTATTAATATTCTATCCCATTTTGAGGCTGTGGAGTATGTATGTGGCATACAGGAGAGTAGGGGGATGAAGCTTATGGGGACAGTGTTATAAATTATAATGCTTGTGATTCCTTCCAAGATAAAGATAGTTAATTACTGGGTGTAGACTTATACATAAAAGGTCCAATATGAAAAAATATGGGAGGGGGCGGAGCAAGATGGCCGAATAGGAACAGCTGCAGTCTCCAACTCCCAGCGCGAAGGACACAGAAGACCGGTGATTTCTGCATTTTGAA
>NW_012119487.1:3072173-3128438 GCF_000951035.1 Colobus angolensis palliatus | reverse complement strand
TTTTGTTTGATGGAGCAATAGTGCCTACCTGCTTGCAGGTCAAAGCTCTAATAAATGTCAGCATATGTCTCAAAAAAAAAAAAAAAAAAAAGAAAAAATATGGTAATTTAAATACCAAAAATAATTACACTCAAACACACATTTTCCCATTCTGAAAAATTACTAAGCATGCCAGGAAATGTCTTCAAAGAAACACTAATGTCACAATAGGAAAGACAGAAGAAAGTAATAAAATAGACAGTATCTATGAGGTAGACTTCCATTTTGGTAGTAAAACCAAATTAAAATGGACCAAATTAAAACATAATTAGACTACACTTCGATAAATAAAAAGATATTTATAGCCATATATATTTAGTCTCTAATAATATTTCTTACATATTCAAGTAATATATTGCTTTTCTATCAAATAATTTATGACAGTAAAAAGAAGCAATGTTTGAAGAAGGGGAGAGAGAAAAATTAGATTGAATTTGGTAAAAAATACTGAATATAGATGTTATATACCATCATTATACACTGTAATTAGAAATATACTTTAAAAATTTTTTCTCAAATTCACATGGCAAATCTTACTAAAACCTAGGAAAAGAAAGTAAGTTGGCTTTCCATAACTTTAACAGTGACATCCTATCATGGATTCCTTCATTTTCATGTATTTGCTTCAAAAGATTGCTTCAAAAGCATTAAAAAGAATTTAAGACAAACATGAAGAAATACTGAATAAAAAATTATGGAAAGATATCTATTAAAAACTAATATGGAAAAATAAAAACTGCTACAATGGCCTGTGACTATAGCTTTCAACAAATATTCCTATCTACTTGTGCATATATGTATGTGTATTAAAATGTATACATATATATATATATATAACCAAATTAGTTTTATTTAGTTTTGAAAAATATGACATAGTGTGTTGTTAACTGAAGAAACCTAGTTACCAAATCAGGAACAGCAATTACAGCTCCACATAATTAGAAACACCAAGAATGTCTCTATCCTCAATAGATTTCTTAGGTCCTTTTAGGAATCAATAACACATATGCTATATTTTCTCTCTAATCACCCAATAAATATCTCCAGTAATTTTCAGGATTAACACAGGATAATATAATTTTCTCACTATGCCTTTCAAAGCATCAAAATCTCATTTTTGAAATAGTATAGTTCTCAGGAATTGCAGTTCAAAGCATACCCACTGCAAGTCTCATTACATACTATCTTGAACTAAGCGGTTCATATTCAAGTATCTTATACTCTTAAGTAGAGTTGTTCTAAGATAAAGGACTTGCAAAGTTGTATAGGGAATGTATCTAATGAAATATATATAAATTCAGTCTACAATAACTACCTGATTATCCAAATCATTAGAAGCTTATTATTTATTATAGATAAGAAGTAGAGGTACCAACAAAGTAACCACCTCTGGCAGAAAAGACTAAAAATGAGTATATATTATATCTATTACCTATTTAGCTATATCCCTGCTCAAAGTGGCCCCACTGCAACCTGGGGAAAGGCCTACATGATTCAGAGAAATGGAACAGTTAAGAGCTTGCTGTGTGGCAAACATATTATTCAAGAACCACTGCTCTATGTATTTTGGTAGCTTTCTAGGGATACCACAGATCAATGCTTTTAAACTTGAACTTAATAAAAAAAAAAAGGGGAGGCCTTTAAAATTTGTCTTCAAGCCTATACTTGCAGAGTAAGGTCAACTATTTGCAATATGGAAAAGAGTCACTGTTGTGAATAATGAAAGTAATATGTAATACCCCCCCCAAAAAAAAGTTTGATCTGAATTATATTCCCAGTATGCATGTACACTAATGGGAAGAAGCAACTCAAAGATTTTCTAAGTGGCCACAGAATGTCTATCCTATGATTCGGAGCTCTCTACAGGTAATCATTTCATACACAAATCACAAGTTCCTTTTTTTATACTAATATACTTAGCTCTGCATTGCAATAAAATTCTATTTAATATCACATTATAACTTACTCAGGAGATGGAACAGGAGTTGAAACAGGAGTTGATTCAGGCATTTTAGGTGCAGCTGTGGCAGTGGCATTCTCAGATGTACTTTTATTTCCTATTTTAAGAAAGATGCCCAATGTTGAGTTCAATTTTAAAAGCTGTACCATGAAAATATTTTACTAAAACAAATAAATTTCTTGGAAGAGAAAAGCCAAATTGGTTTGCTACTGCAGACTTTTCTTAAAAAATCAAAGTTCTTTTAGGAAGAAATGATCATATAAGATCACGACAAGTAATATATATTGTTTCTCAATTTCTCAGATAATTAAATCAAGTCAGATGACTATGAATGTTGTGTAACCTTATGTGATTAATATGCCTTCTACATACTGAAAGAGTTGTTGAAGAGAATGAGAGGAAATAAATGAGTCATTTTAAGTGTTCACCTGGATCTAAGCATTTTTAAAAAAACAAAAAGACTGTTTCTTCTTGCCAATAATATTCTTATTTGCCACTCTCTAAGGAAAAGATGGCTTTGTAAATCAGGTAGCTATTTAACACATGAAAGAATAATATACTTGAAGTACCATTAGGACATCAAAATCTCAGCAAAGATATAATAAATAAAATCATTGTTATTAATATTAGAGCCAGGAGAAGTCAAAAAGCAAATTCATAAGTTTTATATAGACAGTATCCTTTTATAAAAAAGAAGTGTGAAATTCAAATAAACAATGAATAATAAAGATTGGTAAGTTCCTCTGAATTATTTCTATATTTCTAAACATAAAAAATCAAATTTTCTTAACTCATTACTTGATTTTCCTAAACATAAGGACCCCTGGAGTACCAGCTATTTAAAAGACCCATAAAATGATTAGGTACCTTCTGTCAGGTCTTCAGTTTTTGCTCCCAGAATATTAGCAGCAATATTCACCATATTTAGAATGGCATCTAAAACAAAATTCAATCAGAAAAAATACCAAATACCTAAATATTCTAATATAAATTAATATCAGATAGTCAAAAAATCATTTAGAATGATCTTTTGCATTTTTTGACTGGTTACTTTTGTATTTACCTCACAACTAAAGTCCAATATAGGACACAAATAAATTTTAGCCAAAAGCGTAAAGCATGTATCTAAATTTTTATGTTCAAAAGGAATTTTATATTTAAATATAGTTTTCTTTTTGAAGACGGAGTCTTGCTCTGTCGCCCAGGCTGGAGTGCAATGGAGCAATCTCGACTCACTGCAACCTCTGCCTCCCAGGTTCAAGCAATTCCCCTGCCTCAGCCTCCCGAGTAGCTGGGACTACAGGCACATGCCACCAAGCCCAGCTAATATTTTGTATTTTAGTAGAGACAGGGTTTCATCACTGTGTTGCCCAAGCTGGTCTCGAACTCCCGAGCTCAGGAAATCTGCCCACCTCAGCCTCTCAAAGTGCTAGGATTACAGCTGTGAGCCACTGTGCCCGGCCATAAATATACTTTTCTTGTAAAACTTCCCTAGACACTTTACCAAAACACTGTCTTCAGCATATTATAAATTCAAGTATAACTCAACATACAGTCTGTACTGGGACAGTGAGAAAATGTGATGATTAAAATTCTTATTTTACAGAAAAACCTATTTTTCTTTAAGAATTCTCTACAGTTTAAAATAAAAAAGCAAACGCTTTTCCTACATTATGTGATTATCACAGGTAAAACAAAACAGAGATTATCCAAAAAAAGCAGAAAATATTTTCAACGATTAGCCTATCTTATCTATAGTAATAAGGTTAAATTCTAAATTGATATTGCATATAATGAAATCTCTTTGATGACTTTAAAAAACTCATTGGCCAAAACTGCAATCTTTTTAAATCATAAAGCATACAAATTCTTTAGTTAATTGGTTGGGGCCAGGGATAGGGCAGATTAATGAAAAGTCAAGGTCATAAAAAAACAAAGTGTTGTAAAAAAGCAATCTGCATACCTGCTAACCCTACTTCTCTTTTTGAGGAGGGTATTTACATGAAAAAGTGGTACAAATCTCAATATCTACATAGATATATTTATACATGAGTATAACAAAATATCAGAACTCCACAAAACACTGGTACTGGGAATAGAAGACCTTCCTTCCAGTAATGTGATGTAATTTCAAGTGAAATTAACTTTTCATTCCCAATCTAACCTTTGAAATTCCACTAGAATTTAATTCTTTGGTATCAGGTACTCCTACTATTAAAATACTAAGATCTGGCAGGAGCTACATATTAATCATCATACATTATTTCTGTCTTAATCTCCTTTCCTAAAAGCGATCCACAGAGTATTCATCACTTTTTCAATGAAAACCAGAGATGTGAAAAGTAGAAAAGGATCTAAGAGAGAAAAATCTACTACATTAAGATGGTTGCAAGTAAACCAAAGAGTGCTGCCTGGAGCTCATCCTGTAAATATACGCTTTAGGATGGGAAAAAGTAGTAGCAGATTTTAAACTGTTTTAAAGTGATAGCTAGGAATCAGCTATAATGTTGATCTTCACAAAATTATAAGTGTATACGCTGAAAGTCAACAAAGTAGTGGTACGTCATTTCTATCATCAGTATAACACACAAAGGTTCGATATTTGCCATTTTAAAATGCTTAAATAACATTTTTAATATTGTCCTTTGACCTGGCAAACTGATAAACCGAAGTGGCCTTGATTCTTACTTAAGCTAAAGAGATGCTGCAGTATGAGATAACAAAAATGGAAACTCTATATTCCCTCACAAACCAAGATGAAGTCTGGAATGGAAACTGTTATTTCCTCATACACCCTTTATAATGCCAACTAATACTGCAATATTATTTATGATCCCCCACCTTTATAGACTGTCACCTATAGTCAAAACCGACTGCTTCACAAAACTCAAATTGTGCAATCAACAGTTTATATACTTCGTGTTTCAAAGTGAGATCTTATCTGAGATTTCAAATTTTTTGACATTCATTATTAAACAATTCAAGAAGACAATGTATCTGTGTAATGAAAGCAGCCTTACAGTGTTATTTCTGAACCTAAATTTTAACACCAGTACCTACAATAAAGAAGACCCTTCTATTCACCCTTTTAAACTATTATTTATTATCATCATTCCAGGAAACCTGGTAACAAAAGCAATATGTAGCAAATTTCTTCTCAGTCCATTTAACCTAAAATAATTTCCCCATGTTTACAGAACATTGCCTAATGTATCTTTTTTGAGAGAAAGCAGAATTGTGAATATTCTATGTTCAATTTGTATACAAACACATGATAGTCTGTATACATCATGATTATCTGGCCATTAAAAAACCTTCAGAATAGACTAAAATAACATCTTTGAATATAATTGCCAAACTAGAGATAAAAGTCCCTAATTTCTCCTGGATTAGTCAACTTTTGAATTTTTGAATTGGGCAACTTATTCATCCCACCTCATTCCTTTAGGAATAAAATGCTCCTATTATTTGGTCCTAAAGATCAAATATCTCCGTATTATTTACTCAGTCTTCAGTGCTCCAATGGCTCTTTTTGATAAAGAAAACAAACATTTGTCCAGGCTGCTGAAGTTGAAGAGTTTATATGATACAACAGAAGATAAACCAACAAAAAAAGACTTCTTCCTATGTGTACTACCTATGAAGCATGCCCACATTTTCTAGGAAAATGGTCCTTCTAGGATCTACATTTTTTCCACAAAAAAAACACTGACTTAAAAAGTACAAACTACATGTTCTCTTAAACATGCACATGCACCTATCTCCCTTTAGCAAATATAGTGATTTTAACAGAAACAAAAAACACATATTTAAGAGCAAAGGCAGACCTGCGCCAATATCAAAGCAGGCAGAGGTCTGGCAAATTCACATGACAAAGAACAAGAAAATCAGAGTGATATGGAGAAATCTTGTTGATGTGACAGATTTAAATGTTTTAGTTCAAGAACATAAACAAAAGAATCAGGAAGGCATACACACAAAGCCAAGAATGCTGCTCTAAGATAACAGCTTCTCCCTTTTTAGCAGTTAAGTAAATTATATAATATCAAGAATGTTTAAATATGCAGTGTGCATGCTCTTTGATATCCAACTCTCAGCAGTGGCAAAGTATTCCGGTGACATATTTCCTATAACTACTAACTACTTGATAGCAAAAAGAAAAAGGAGTTTCTATTAAGATTAAAGACAAAGAATTCTAGCTTGTGGATACTATGTACACATTAAAAACAAGAAAAAAAACTACTTTCAAAATGAGCTAATTTCAAGCTAATTCAGAAAGCAGTGATGATTATAGTCAAACTCATTCTTGTGCCAAAGAACAGTTCTTTGAATCAGAACTACTTAAGTTCTGATTCCACTTTATTATTTACTTCTTCAAGTTATACCACCTTGGAGGCTATAGCTAATTCAGTCCCAAACTCTTCAGAGAAGAGTAGAAGGACACAGATACAGAAGGCAGTAGTGTTAGGCCATGTCTATAAAGTTTTGTAACAATAAAGTCTTATCATTCAGCTCTTACTGCCTCTCTGGTTCTAAAACTTCAGGAGGTGGAGATCATTTTAAATCTCATTTTAGAGACTCAGCTGACATCCTCCTACCCATCTTATTTCTCTGTATAAATTCTTTCAATGCCTAGAACACTGGAAGATAATCTTGCCCTCCCAGAGTTCTGTAAAAGGAAAATTAACTGATATACCTTCAAGGAGAAAAATCCAAACAGAAGTATCTAAACAAGATTCTATCTGTAATTAATTGATTACAGAAAATAGTATTTTCTAACCCCAGAAAATAGCTAATTCAACTTACTGAGCTACATAAATGACAGAATAATGACTACTATGTAACATACAGAATGCAAATTAAGGGAAACAAAAACATTAATATCCAGACAGATAAGACATTTCTTTTACTCCTAAAAAATTACATCACATAGCAGTGAATGAGACTTACTTTTACATCAGTAACTGGATAGCTAGGAATCCTATTTAAAAGTAATCACTAATATCTAGAAAGTCAGAAGCCTAGCAATAAAGTAAAACAAAATATACTGAACTGATATGTAACAAAGTTGAATATTACTTTGTAATCACGAAAGATTTTCCTTCTACAGGTATTTTTAACACTCTTTTTCCCATTCCCTAGAAAGTCCACTGAAGTCTTTACTCTTCTATGGAGGGGGAAGAAGGCAAGAAAGAAAGAAAGAAAAGGCTAAAAGGAGAGATGAAAGAGGTGATTTTAACTCCATATACTGTGGCTACACAAAACATCAACTTAAGTATTTAGATTACTGGTTGAATATCTAAAAAAGTTATAAACTCAATGTTCACACTGACATTGGAATTCAAGCAATTCAATTCACTAAGAGCAAAAAGTGACAAGCACAATCAACTAGTCTTCTATTTTACCAAGATTTGTTTTTATTAAATTAATAATTTTCAAATAAAAAGAAAACTTCTAGTTAATTTTACATTTTTCAGAAATAATCAAAAACATCATTGAAATATACCTACACAGGATCTAACCGTGAAAAATAAAGTGCCAGTTGGGTAATGGTCTTTCCAGTAGTCTCCTTAGTGAGCCTACCACTAGGCTGGGATTATAGTTTGGAATAACAACAAACTAAACCACTAGTATATCTTATTCACTGTTTCTTAGTTTACAAAGAGTATATTATTACTAGTATTCTTATTGGTATTCATTATTATCATGGTAGGAGCACCCTTTGTATTTTGTAACTAAATGGCAAACTAACCATATTTATAGATTAACTGTTGTATGGCTGTTTTAATAATTCTTCCCCCAAGAAAATCCATAGCCCTTTCTTCACTATAAGGAATTTGCCCCAAAATGTGAGTGCCTAATTAGAGTAGAAGAAACACCTTTATTATGCTTGCTTTTGTCTCTCTCCTCTTTCTTTTCATATATTCTTCTTATCGTATTTCTATAAAAATACTTTTCAAAAGACAGTATCTTTTATTTCAACTCAAAGTTCAATACTGGGAGACGTCTCCTCAATCATACCATGACAAAATGTCCATGTGTATCAGAATGAAAAAGTTGAGAAATGCTTTAGTACACTGAAGAGAAAATCCTCAAAATACTCACTTGTAGCAGAACCAAGAAGATTTTTTGAGGATTTATCCTCTCCAGTATTATAATCCAGTGGATAATCTGTTTAAAAAGAAAACAAAAGTAATTATGCTGAGATCTAGCTCTCATAACATATTTAAAAGCTCAAATTATTGTGCTGTCAAAGTCAGCTAATATTTAAAACATTTTATAATAAATATGAATCATATATCTAAAATATGTTCACAAAAAGCACGTAAGACTAAGAAACCATTTAACAAACAAATATAAACCAAGGAAAATAACTGTAATGCTTACCAGAATTTTAACCACATTTATAAGACTTTTTTATTCAAGTTTTCAATATACTTTACCAACTCTTAGTCAATGTCTTCATTTCACTCTTGAGAAAATTTAGATTGTTCAAACAATAGTATAACACATCTTAAAACAAGGACTTAAATTGGAAATGGAGAGTGTCATAAAACTTTCCTCCACTTCTGTAGAGTCACATGATTTCTCAACGGCTCGCAGGAGGCCAAAATGTGCTTGCTCTTAGGCTTATGGGAAATCAAAGGAATTAAAGCTCATTTCTACTGTTTCAGTATCTTGTGAGTTTAACAGATTTTTGGCCCTGGCATAGGGATATAATCATAATTTATACTATTAATGTTATAGAAGGGAGTTTCAGTTACAAATAACTGATAAACTTGGAAAGCAATACGATTACAAAGCAATCATATTAGAAAACAGATTTAAGTAAAAGTTGATTAGAGTTAAAAGCAACAAAACAAAAGCCTGAAGACAACAGTCATATTGATTTAAGTAATCTATACTCCCCCATTACTATTTGATTTTTAAAAAGTAAAAAAAAATATACCTAACAGTCATCTGTTTGATGTCACTCACCATAGTCCTCATCAAATAGTTCCTGGCGTTCTGAGTGATACTGGGAATCAGCAATTTCTTCATATTCTTCCACCATGCTAGTGCCAAATACCCTATATAAACAACAATTTCATTCAAGACTTCCAAAACAAAACACTCATTAAGACAAATCTCTTCACAATAAATGACAAACATCAACTTTGGTCATATTTTGAGGGCCACTGGCTTTTGGACTTAAAAATAATGGCTGTTCCTTACATTTCAGTCATCTACAATTTCAATTAAAATGTAACACTAACCTATTTAAGGCATTTAGAAATATAATGGATGAGTTTTTATATCAGTCTAAAATGTTTCTGTGAAATATCATCATAGCAAAATAGCAAGCAAGTTAAAACAAATATACAAAATGAGGTTAATTTTTAAAGAGGGTATTTTGACATTTTTCCAAAATGCATTCAAAAGAAAGAAAGTTTCACAGTTTTTATTTCCATGGTATTAACTAACGTAAGAGAAAATTATTTCTTCACTTTAAATATATCGAAAATTTTGTATATCAATTTTTTAAAAAGCACTCAATAAATGTATTTTGTTCTGCATTACCTTATAAGGCTTAATGGACAAAAGTGCTCTGATCCAAAATGTGATACCAACTCAACCTAAAGAATAAAAGCACATAAAATGGGAAGCCAGCAGACAGCATGTAAGATTATCTAACAATATACTCACTTTTTTCATTATAACATTGCTAAACATTTCTATAAAGTCCTCATTTTCCCCAAAATCAATAATTGTAAAGTTTTTGTAATGCATTAATATGCCATGTCCTGTTATTTAATAGTGCAAAAGAGAAGGTTGCTAACCTTTATGTACTTGATGAACATCTGAAGCAAGAGAAAGGAAAAGAAAAAGAAATCAGTTCCAAAGTCTAGACATCATGCAATAAGCAACTTTAAATATTTGTAAATTATGTTGTATAAAGTATAGAAAGCGATGTCATGTGATGGATAACACTGTAGTATTCTTAATTCCTTGCAGAAATAAAAGCAATGATTTTAATTTTTGCCATCACAACCTGAGAGTATAATCTAAGTGACTGCAATGAAATAAATTAACTTGAAGGTTATAAGTTAACTGATCTGCAAGCCATTGCTGTTATTTTATATAACTGTTAGATAGAAAGCATTCTAAAAGCAATTAATAAACAGTATCTAGAAACAATCTTTTAAGTATTACAGACATGTATCAAGTATATATCATATATGAATTTATTGATATATATGCACATATACATATATATTGTACACATATACATATTGATAACAGTCCATTATGAAATTATATTTATACTTGTATAGTATTATATATAACTTATTTCAGGGAAAGCATGAATTTTTGGTATGCTATGTTATTTCAAGTACAACTTACAGAAGTGGAAGATATATATCAATTGGTCTTTCAAATGTATGCTATTAAAAAGTAGTAGATTTGGGTGTAGCTCTTTTAGGATAAGGAAAATCCAGGTAAAAAACTTATATAACATTATTACCATAAAACGAAAATCAGAAAGTAATTTTTCCCTGCTTTTCATGAGTTGTAAGTAAATGTTTCTTGCTTTTAGATTCAATTCTACCAAAGAGGGTTTTTTATAAAACTAATATTTAAAATGCTCTATAATCTCCCACCACAAAAGGAAGAAGGTGGAAAGTTTTATAAGGCATTTTCTTATGTTTCCAATAAAATATCCTTCCATTATTAACAAAGTAGATGGTACAAAGAATAATTCTCTAAAATTATTTCATTTGAGTTGTCTTACTTGCAAAATTAAATACGATTTTATCACCTAGCAAATGATTTTTTAACATTTTTGCCTCTTCGCAGTGAAGAAAGTGTACTGTATAAAGTCATTAATTGTTTCAGTACCCATTTTAAAAGGAATTGAAAACAGTCTTAAATTTTTTGAATAATTTTACTGAATAATTAACTGAGAATATCAACTGTATTTTAAAAATAGAATTTAGCATTTTTATAATGAGATTAAGAATACTACAAGTTTACCTATTAACAGAAGTCAATTTAAAACATGCTTTAAAAAGAGATGGTAAAATCACAGAAGACAAAATTAGGTAGCTGTAAGTTCTCACATTTAAAGAAGAAAGGACAGAAATTAGAACTGCTGCCATTCCAAAAATGTCATAATATTAAATCAATAGTACTTTAAGATATGGCTATAATTTTAAAGAAAAAAAAAGAGGGAAGGAAGGAGTAAGAACTTTCCCTATTTTGTCTAACCCAATTCAAAAGTGGTAATTTTACTTGATTAGCTGGTAGAAGAAGCAGTGGAAATACAGAACATCAGTGTTTAAAACTCTGTTTTATTTGAAACTGGTACTTGGACACAGAATATTTCATTTGGTTATACAAAGGAAAAGACAAAAGCTGTAACAATGCCAAGTAAGTGGACATTAAAGATGAAATGATCCAAGAATCAGAGTCTAATAAGAAATTACACCTGCTTTAAAGACTTCACTTACCAGCAATGATTTCAGTTTCAAAATAGAAAGTATGCCATTTTGCATAAAGACTCAAAAAACTTAAATAGTTATAATTTGGAATTTTATCAGAGTCATAAATAACAAAAAGCTGGCCTAGGATTCCAGCAATACAAAAGGGAATGTAGTAATATTTCACGAAATAATATACCCAAGTAAGAATTATCTATTAAGTGGTATAGTGTAGTCTATTTCTTAATTTTTCTGATTTCTAAAAAGATGAGGTGTATAGTGTGAATAACACATATATTTTACCTTGACATATTTTGCATACATCTGCTCATCTAAAGGGAAACTCTGTACATTCCGCTCATCTCTACCATGAAAAGTACCCAGCTTAATCCACTTATTTGTTGGATATCTACAAAATATAAAAAATATGTTTTTTAAAACTTATAAACCACATATTGAGAGGTTCCATCATATTTTCAAAATATAATTGTTTTCCTTTCCAGGTGAACACGCTGACTTAACAGTTTAATACATAAATACATACATTTAATAAATACATTTTCTTTTCCAACTAAACTGACAGGTTTCTCTTTACCAGGAAAGAATGTCTTGAAAAATCACTCCATTAACAAAAAGTAAAACCAGTGCCACTTCTTGGGGTTTGGGAGGAGGTTTTAGAACAGAAAGTCACCAAGAGACTGTCTTGGAAGAAGGTGGCACAACTCTTTACATACTGACATGTGTGTAATAATGTAAAGTATAAATACAAGTACTGGTGGAAAGAGAATGGGAAGAAAAAACTTTTAAAACCACATCTGAGTTTGACATATCTGTTTCCCTTTAAAGGGGAATTTAATATCTAATATAAAATTCTAAAACTATTGTATCTGTTTACTGAAACATTATAAGAACTCCTCAAAATAATGACCCCTCTCACCACATTAAAAAAAATACACTTTACTTATCAGAGCTGTGTATGTTCATTTGACATATAAGAAAATTGCAGCTGAGAGAAAAGGAAGTGATCTGAGCAAGGGTAGTGGCAGGATAACAGACAGAATTCTCAAGAAGTCTTGAGAACCAATTTCAAAAACTGTATATATGCAATGCTGAATGTGAGGTGGAGGAAGAAATATCAAGGAAAACCCTTAATGACCAATGACAAAACAACAGTGCCATAAATAAACAGCATCCTACATGGCATATCGTGGACACTCAAAAAGTATTTATGAAATGATTTAACACCTCTGTTTAACGAAAAATAACATGTACACATTAAAAATGATATGTGTAAAAGATGAGAGTATTTCCAGGATGTAAAAAGTAAATATTTTTATAGAATTAATAAATAAGTGCATAGTAAAGACTGGAAGAAATATATTAAAATGCTAATAAGGGCTATCTCTGGTTGACAAAATGCAGTTCTATTCCAAATTCCTCACAACATGTTTATTTCTTTTATAATCACACATGTATAAAAAAGTTTTAGAATATATTTTAATAAAAATATACCTCATAACATAAAATAAAGCATCTATACATGTATGTTTTTAATAACTTTTAAAAGAAATGTTTAGAAGCAAGAGAGCATAATGACTGAAAGTGAGGGCTCTGAAGTCAGAGTTGTAGTTCTGATCTTGGTTCTCAAACTCACAAGCCATGTGACCTGGGCAAGCTACTTAAGCTCCCCTTTTCTGTTTCCCCACACTATGAGTATAATATCATATGGTTATGTTTAAAGCATCATATGAGCTAATCAAAGTAAAAGGTAAGTGATTAACAAGAGCCTACAACACAGTCGTATTATCGCTATTACAAACTGACCTTTAAAAAATAAACGGACTGAAGTCAAAATAGTGACCCACTTTTTTGTTTTATTTCACAGATCCAACATAGACCCTACAGAAACAGCTTTAGAATTTACCTGTCACTGATAGAAACCAGAAAATCTTTAGGAGTAGAAGAAAATAATTCATAATTTGCAATATCGAGCTGCTTTACTTGAATTGGTTCACAAAGTTCAATAACAAACCTTCAAAAAGAACAAAAGACAATTACTTAAACCAATCAACAGTTCATACTAAATGTGGCATTAACAGTTTCCATAAACTAGACTACCATGAAAAGTTGTTCATTAAAATGTTAAGGAGGGTATGTAGCCTGAGTTGTCTATACGAAACATCTTTAAATACTTGCCAAGGATATCATTAGTGGAGAAAAAAAAAAAAACAAAAAACCTGTAAATAAAACAATATTGATTTTGCTCCATCATATTTTTTAAAAGATTCTTTTTTTAGATAACACTCATTCTTGGAGAAGGGATGACTTTCCTAAGAACAGACAGTGATGGTGTAAAATGACTAGTCTGGAGGACAGTTTGGCATATACATTGTCTTAAAAAGTTATCATAGTCTTCGATTTAGCTCTTAGAAATTTAAGGATTCAAAGCTTCAGATGTCCACCTTTGTATATATATTTTGCTATATTGAAGCACACACAATCTATAAGAGCAGGGGAGGAAAATCAACTTAAATATTTAGCAAAGAGAATTAACAAATTATGGTTCATCCAGACAATGAAATACTAAGCAGCCATTAAAACTGGTACTAAAACCTATTATTTCGTTTACATAAAAATCTAGAGACTGTAAACTAATTTACAATAACAGAAAGCAGATCTGTAATTGCTGTGGGGGAAGACAGTTTGCAAGAAATTACAAAGAGGTATGATGAAACTTTTGGGAATGATGGATGTTTGTTATCTTTATTGTGGTGATGGTTTGAGATACATAAATGTCAAAACTTACCAAATTATACACTTTGACATGTAGTTTATTGTACATGCAATTTACTGTATGTCAACTATACCTCAATAAAGCTCTTTTTTTTAATGATGCTAAGATTTACATTTATTAACATGGAAAGATGTCAAAAATACTGCTGCTTAGGAAAAAATTAAAAGTATGGTTCCATGTGCATGAAACTGAATATAGCACAGCATTGGGGGAAAATAAATACCCATGACATCTAACACTCTAATCACTGCTTTGATAAATTAATATATCAAAGGAGATTTATAGAAAGACAATTAAATGCTAAATAAATCAAAAGCATTATAATTAAGATAGTGTTTAATCTTGGAGAGCAACAGACTTAAGTCCCAGGACATGGTTAAAAAACAAAATCAGGTTTCAGAGAAAGGCTCATGAAGAGAGGTAACTAACACCTGCTGAATGCTTACTCCGGATCAGATACCATGGTTTACGATTTTTACCCATCCTTTGATTTAATTCTTACCACCAAATTGCAAGGAATATTATCGCCTTTCATAGAATAAACCAATAAACACTAATTGACTATTTCACATTTTTCCCCAAGATGTAGCTGGGCGTATGGCCATTTATCAGAGACTGTATCCTAAGCTCAGTCATGTTTATTAGTTCTCAAGGGTCTATCTAGTCAGCATGTTATGACTAAAAAAGTAAAATGTATTGGCTGGGTGCAGTGGCTCATGCCTGTAATCCCATTACTTTGGGAGGCTGAGGCGGGCAGACTACTTGAGGTGAGGCGCTCAAGACCAGCCTGGCCAACATAGTGAAACCCCATCTCTACTAAAAATGCAAAAATTAGCCAGGCGTGGTGGCGGGTGCCTGTAATCCAAGCTACTTGGGAGGCTGAGGCAGGAGAATCGCTTAAACACAGGAGGCAGAAGCTGCAGTGAGCTGAGACTGTGCCACTGCACTCCAGCCTGGGCAACAGAGTGAGACTCTGTCTCAAAAAAAAAACTACAAAAGTAACATGTAATAAAAAGGATCAGAAATTTTTTAATGGAAAAAAAATTGGTAGAGAAGGTCTAATTCTCCATAGAAACCACCGAAGATTCTGCATATTAATTACTAGAAAATAAGGCAATATAAGAAGGTAGTCCGATACAAGATCCATATGTAAAAACTGCATAATTGTATACAACAAAACGTAATTTTAAAGAGATATCATTTACAATAGTAACAAAACAAGATTTTTTAAAAAGCTACCCAGGAAGAAAATTAACAAAAGATATGTAATGCTTTTATGGAAATTTTTAAAAAAATAACTTTATTGAAAGACATTAAAAACAAAGAAAGATATGCCCTGTTTATGGATACAAAACCTCAGTATCTGAAAGTCATTTAAAGATTCAATAGAATTCCAAACAAAATTCCCATATGACATTCAAGGAATTCAAAAGGGAAAGTCTAAGATTTTTTTTTTTACTGATTTTTTTTTTTTTGAGACGGAGTTTCACTCTTGATGCCCAGGCTGGAGTGCAATGGCGCAATCTCGACTCACTGAAACCTCCACCTCCTGAGTTCAAGCAATTCTCCTGCCTCAGCCTCCCGAGTAGCTGGGATTACAGGTGACTGCCACCACACCCAGCTAATTTTTTGAATTTTTAGTAGAGATGAGGTTTCACCATGTTGGCCAGGCTGGTCTCAAACTCCTGACCTCAGGTGATCCACCCACCTCAGCCTCTCAAAAGTTCTGGGATTACAAGTGTGAGCCACCGCGCCTGGCCAAAAGTCTAACATTTATAAGAAAAACCAGAAGCAGAAGAATAGCCGAGTGAGTCCTGAAGTACAAAACTTGCCTTATCAGATATTAAGAGCTACAAAGCTAAGTGGTGTCATTGCAGGTAATGGTAAATCGACCAATGAAAGAGAACAGAGAATACAAAAAAACAAAATATATATAATGGAACTTAACAATAAAGGCTGCATTCGAAATCAGACGGGAACATGTAAACCACTGAATAAACAACTATCTAAACAGAAAAAAATCGGGAGAAGGAATGAACCCTTCCTGTATACCATAAATAATATAAAACTATAAACAATTTCAGGAGAATAAAAACCTAATATAAAGTGCAAAGTTTTTAAATTCTAGGAAATACACAAAATAATATCTTCATAACCTCAGGGCAGGGAGAAATCTCTGACACATGAAGATATGCTCAATCTCGTTAGTGATCAGGGACTGACACCTCTCTAGGATGCAAGTGCCACGGCAACAGAGATCTTAGTTTATGTTGTGAAAAAATGTTTTTCTAGTATCAGCGGCATAACAGGTACTCAACAAATATCAGATCAAAACATGAAAGAAGACGAAGACTCGGTATTCTAAAATGTCACTTAATCCAAAATTCATCTACAGAGTTGATACAATTCCAATGGAAATGTCAGCATTTTTTATAGCACTTAAGATAATTCTAAAATTTAAAAGAAAAAACAATGGGGCAGTAACACTGAAGACACTTCTGAAGAGGATGAGGCATACAAATTCACTCTTTCAGATGTTACGACTTATAAAGCTATTGTTAGAGAGTGTGGTCTTACTGTTCCCTTAGATGGGGTTGGGGGGAATCTACTTAAACCAGATGAAATCAGTTAAAGATGTTCTGAGGCTCTTGAATCACACAATGAAAAGACACACACATGAATGTGCAAAAAGTAATACATACAGTAAATATATACCTACAAACATAAATATAATCATGTGTCACTTAACAGGGATACATCTGAGAAATGCATCAGCAGGTGTTTTGTCACAATCACAGAGTGTACTTACACAACCTAGATGGTATAGCTTATTTATACATCTAGGCTATACAACTATTGCTCCTAGGCTACATACCTGTAGAGCATGTTGCTGTATTAAGTATTGTGGGCAACTGTAACACAATGTTAAGTATTTGTATGTCTAAACATAGAAAAGGCATAGTAAAAATATGGTATTATAACCTACAGGACTACCTTCATACATGCAGCCCATCGTTGACTGAAATGTGTCATTATACGACATATACCATACATGCTGTCTGGCAGAAACATTAAAATACAAATGGGTAGCTACAATCACTCATTCTGCAAACCATAATAAAAAAACGACTGCTTCATATGACTTCATCCCAGCATGGCCTTGCTTGAAATACAAAATTTTTGAGCATAAAAATTTGTCACTGACAATAGAGGCTTTTACAAATAAAAACAAAAACCTCAAAATATTTTGATTATGATCTCAAATAATCATTTCTTCAATTCAATTTACAAATTGAATGGCATAAGGAAAAATTAAGTTTTCAAAATCCATCCCTTACTCCCCCTCCCCTTAAATAGTATGATTCATTTTCAAGTTGAATCTAAACGTGCACATTTCCAAAAGAAATGAAAGCCAAGAGTAGAAAAGAATAAGCATTATTTTTAAGGTTTAAAGAGTGTCTTCTTAAATTAAAAAATATATATATTTTATTCATTCATTAATTCATTAACTCATTCAATCTAGTAAATCAACATGATGGTGGTTTTCCTCAGTTCTTTTTCAAACAGCTGCTTTCAATAAAATCAAGTAATCTAATAGAACTGTTAGTATATCACATTAATTTCCCCCATATATCTTTTCCTTTTCCTATATACTTAGTTAATGGCACAATCATAGATCCAAGCAGTGAAGCCAAAATTCTGGGAAATTTCCTGGGTGCCTCTCTCTTCTTCATATACAAATATCAACCAAGAGCTGCCAATTTTATCTGCCATAAACCTCTTTCAGATATATTCCTCTCCTCTGAATCCAACTTGCCTATGTCTTAATTACAGTCCTTATTTCTCACCCAGGTTATGACAATAGGTTCCAAACCATGCTTACAATTGCATTCTGTAGGCCACCCTTTGAGAACAAGCCTTCCTAAAATGCCAGTGAGATCATGTCACTTCCTTACTTAAATCAAATACTGTACTTCATGGTCTTTAAGTTCAAAAATGTTTAAGTTGGGTACACAGAGCACCGAATGGCCTACTTATAGATAAATGAATGCTCCAGGCTTATGTTCCACCCCTACTCTCATAGCACCTTTCTTCTTGTAATACCTAACAGTCACCCAGAAGAAACATATTCCTTTTCAGCACTACCCCCTTATTCTTACAGTTCCTGAATACTTCTGACTCATTCATCTGCCACTTCCTATTAATCCTTCAAGGTTCAGCTCAGGAATTACCTCTTCCAGGAAGCCTTCTCTCATCTCCTCTTCCAGTTACACATCATCACTCTTTCAATAACACCCTTTCAACAGTACTTTTTATACCATTTCATAATTGTTTAACCAGGTCTGTCACTTTTTTCTTTTTGTGACCTCCTCGAAAGGAAGGCATTTTGTCTCAGTTTTGCATAGTATCAGCACTAATCAATCATAAATGCTTATTAAATGATTAACCCTAACGCAAAAGCTTAACATACTATGCATATATATGTAGAATGTACTCTTTAAAACTGTCTATTACTCACCAAATTTTAGTGCTGCAAGGATTCAACATATAAAGATCCATATTTTCTATAAGAATAGCAGATGTGCTCTATTTTAAAAAGAGGAAAGGAAACAAATTAGGAATAATGAAGAAAGTATTTATTTTAACTTTAAAGTTTTCTAGGACTTCTGTATTTTTAGATCTTAAGTACACACCTAAGACTTTAAAACACTCATTTGGGAAAAAAGCATAAAAGTGGCTAAGATTCACCATTCATGGCTACAGCATTAAATTAGTGTTATGACAGTACATTTAAAATTCAATGCCTGTTACTTTAAAGAAAAAAATAATATTTTAGTTATTTCCTTTTTAAAATTTCATACGGGTTTTAAAAGTTAAAAAAGGCAGGGTAAAATGTATCAGTCAATATAAATAAGAATTCATACAAGATAATGTTTTGAAAAGCACATTCTGCTTTTGTTAGTGAATAAGGAAAATATCTCACATTAAAATATAGTTCCCAGTAAACAAATGCCTATATTTTTAAAAGTCGTTAATTTCCTATATATATATAAAATTTTATACTTAAGTACCTACCTTGGCTTCTGGATTAGCTGCTAGAATTTTGGCACCACATTCTACTGAGGCATAATTATTTCGATTTTTCTGGACCTTTTTGGTGGCATGTGAACCTCCATTAGAAGATGGATGCATTGACTGACCTGCAGACAAACCTTATTATAAATATATATATATTTGATTATTATGACTGAAAATACTTCTAGCAACACTGATCTCAAAAGCAATAAGCTGTCTTCTAGAAAAGAATAGGTTTTAACACTTGAGAGAATATTTTAAAAATTCACAAAAAATCAAAGTGCTCCACCTCAACAGCTTTAAAATATCCCCCAGAAACAAATTAACTACAAAATTCTACATTAATTTATGTCTAAGTAATATAACTCACAAAATGAAGCTTGTCCATGAGAATCAAAGCTTTCTGTATTTACATCTATTATAAACATCTATTAAGGATGCATTTTTTAAATTTTTTTTTTTTTATGCTCTGGAGTACACACGCAATACGTGCAGGTTTGTTACATAGGTAAACATGTGCCACGGTGGTGTGCTGTACCTAACAACCCATCACACAGGGAATAAATTAACTATAATTTTAGTCACCCTCCTCTCCCTCATAACATAAGCAAGCTTTTCTTTAGGTATGTTCTTGAAACACCATATGTAAAACATCTTTTGGTAAGTTAAAGAATATTTTAAACTCAAGGATTTTATGCAAGTTCTTTTTGAGTTTCATATGAATTTTAAAATAGCTTCCATGCCTCAATTTTCCTTGTATTAACTGTGATGGAAATCACTGCTATGCCTTATTTTATGCTCACTTAATAATTTACAAGAATGGATGTCAATTAAAACTAAAACTGTATGTAATTATACACAGGTACATGATATATGGATGGATCAACAGCAACTTGGTTAGTTTCACCTTTAAAAAGTTTTCAAAAGTAAGTTTTATTTTGTTTTACCAATCAAAAAAAGAAAGCATATTAAAAGTACACCATAACCTTAAAAAAAAAAAGAAAATGTTTAAAGAACTCAAATACTTCCTTACTTTTTTCTTTTTCTACTTCCATAACTTTCTTCTTCCATTCATCAAATGTTGGTATATCTTCTGGATCTTTGGGACTTGTTACAGATGTAGGGTCAATGTCTCCTGGTTTTGTATAATCAGAGCTCTGAAAGAAACACCAAAAAATAAGACGACTTCAACTTTCAAATAATACAAATAAATTTTAGAAATAAATACAAATGTTTCTGTCAAATTAAAGTTCCAATTTATAACGAATGATTATATTTTGAAAAAATAAAAAAGGTAAAAAGAAAAGTTTTGGTTTACTGAAAGGTTGAATTTCTCTTGAGATAATTAAAACATTCTATTTAGGATGTGTTCCTTCACTTGTTAGTGATATAAGCGTAGGTCATTAAAAAAAATAATTACATAAAACCCTAAAGCAAACAATTACTCATACATAGTCTGTACAAATGAATAAATTGTATACTTGCCATGCATCCACCTTAAAATATAAGTTAAGATAATACATCCATTAAAGGAAGCTAGATAATTTTAGATGTTTTATTTCCACAAAATCTTTAAAAAGAAACACTGTGTACACAAAAATTTTAAGGCACATTAAAAAATCTAAATGTGAAAAAACAAGACTTTACATTTTAGAAGAAAATTTAAGAATCTTTATAAATCATGTTAACAAGATGCAGAATGCATATATCATTTTTAAAAGCTGATACATTTGGCTAGGCTAACCGTAAATGACACAGAAGAATAAGTCACACACTGAGAGCAGTATCTGCAATACATTCAGTCAACAAACAATTATTATCAAGTATAAATAGTATCAACAAATCAAATAAGGGGATGGGGTGGGTGGGAAGCAAAGAATAAAATCAATAAATCCACAAAAAGAAATACAATTCAGTAATAATCATAGAATCCAAATGAAAGCCTGAGATATCATATAAATCAGTGGTCTACAATCTTTCTGAAACCAGTGGCTAGTTTCATGGAAAACAATTTTCCCATGGACGGGGTAGGGAGATAAGTTTGGGATGAAACTGTTCCACCTTAGATCATAAGGCATTAGATTCTCATAAGGAATGCACAACCTAGATCCCTCACATGTGCAGTTCACAATAGGGTTCACACTCCTATAAAATTCTAATGCCAACACTGATATGACAGGAGGCAGAATTCAGGTGATAATGCTTGCTTACCCGCCACTCGCCACCTGTCGTGCAGCCTGTTTCCTAACAGGCCATGGACTGGTGCTGGTCTGCGGCCTGGGGGTTGGGGCATGCTGAGATAAATTATACAAATCTAATGGAGTTTAAAGTGTGATAATCTGTGGCCACGTGTGAAATGTCTGTTGAGCCAAGAGAAATCTATCAGACTGCTAAAAGGTTTAAAATTTAACAATATTAAGATGTGCATAATCCCTAAATACACCCATGTATAAATCTAAGTGAAAAGTCAAAGCTATGATAAGAATGTTGATTAGAGCATTGCTTTTAATACCAAAAATAATAACCTAAATATCCATTAAATCAGGAACAGATAAACTGTAGTAGTTACTATAAACAACAGAGCAGTGGAAACAATGAACGAATCTCAAAAACAATGTTGAATCAAATGTTACTTGAGGCAAGAATATCATTTATATTAAACTATGCCATATAATATTTATTGTTTATACTTATTTGAAAAACTCTAAAACTAAACAAAAAACCACTGAATTCAAGATAGTGGTTATATCTGAAGACAAGAGAAGGAATACTGGGGAAGGACACACAATCTTGTGACTTTTTGTCCTCTTAAACTGAATAATGAATACACAGACATTTGAATGTCTGTGTATTATTGAATGTCTGTATTCCTAAAACAAAGTTTTGATGTATTCATTAACACTATCTTGAGAAGTGTACAAAATCTATTAGATAGCAAACTCTGGTAAACAAAATAAGTCTCATTTAGTATATATTTGCTATATAAGAGCATGCTTTTGCGCACTAACATGAAATATCCGTAACTTCTGGGAAGTAGAGCCATTTCTAAACCCCCTTTTCGGAAGACAGCAATTTAGTCCCCACCCAACTTCCATCTTAGAGTGCTTTACAGAACAAATTACTAAATGAAGTGTATAGCTATTTAAAACAACACATGGCAGAAAAAGATAAAAGAGCTAGTATTACCACTACTTTAATTTTTTCAATTAGATAACAAAAATCTAGTTTGAATATAAGGAAGGAGACAGGACTCGATTGATTCCGCAGGCAGGGCTCAGACACTGAACCATATGGATGACTAGATAAAACAGATCAGGAGCAGTAGCAGTTTCCATAAGACACGCCCACCAGCATGCCTTGTCAATTTAGCATTGCCATGGCAACACCTAGAAGTTACCACGCCTTTCCATGACAAGGATCCAGCAACCTGGAAGTTACCACCATTTTCCTAGAAATTTCTGCATAAACCACCCCTTAAATTTGCATATAATTAAAAGAGGGTATAAATATGCAGAACTGCCTCTGAGCTGCTACTCTAGGCACCCTGCCTGTGGGGTAGCCCTGTTCTACAAGGAGCAGTACTTCTGCTGCTGCTGTATAAAGGCACTTCAATAAAAGTTGCTGTTTAACACTACCAGCTCGCCCTTGAATTCGTTCCTAGGTGAAGCCAAGAACCCTCCTGGGCTAAGCCCCAATTTGGGGTCTTCTCTGTCCTGAAACATCTGGTAACCACGAAGGGATGAAGAAAGCAGAGATGGTGGTGAGTAGAAGAGAGGCAAGATGATGCAACAGTAGAGATGGAGAGAAGGTGATTGGCAAGAGCCAATAAGAGATGGCAGTCAGAGAAGCAGTGAGAAAACAGCAAGGGACAAGAGACAGCAGTTAACAAGACAGCAGAGATGGCAGTGTGTGAGATGAGCAGAGAGGTAACTAAGCAGAGTTGTAATGCCTAAGCTCTAACACGAATCAAAGGCTCTTTTGAGAGCCATCATTTTCCCTGGCAGACAGCACAGCTGAGCAGATGAGCAAGTGGCCATAGCGCCACTGCCTCATATGGGACCCACTGCTCTGACAGGCAGACCAGTAGGTTACCAGTCCCTGTGTAAGCTCCTCCCACTGCAGCAGCTGAGCCCACTCTAGATGAGGGAACCTGGAGGGACCTTCGCCCAAGTCCCATGAGGAAGATTGGTCACATTTTGGCTTCTGTGGATGGGTGTGTCCCCTCTACCACACCCCATAATATCAGGTAAGCTAGGGAATAAAAGCCTTTGGCTAAGTGGTCAGTTAAAAGCCCCCATCATTAGTGTGCCCTGAAACACATCCTGAGCACCTCTTCCACTGGTTCTTGCCCTTCTATTTTATTATTCCACCAGTCATTCCAGTTTCAATCCTAAAATGTATGCAATCTTATTGTTTGCTTTTAACTTTCTGTTAACTGTATGTGGGCAACTGTTTAAGGTGGGACACTTAGTTGTGAGAGGTTCCCCCAGTGTGTTGACTGTGGGATACCAGAGTCACATTCTGTGACCTCAACTCGGTCATGGGACACTGTTGGTTGCACCCTGGGTACACCAGGGTTTTCGGCATTGGTGAGGGGACCCTCATTGGCTGAAATGCAGGCACTCTGGGTTTTCAGCATTAGTATTATAGACTGCACCCCAGATGCTCTGGGGTTTCTGGCATTAACATTCCCTTTAGGACTGTGGGTTATAGCCCCTTTCCCTAGGGGAATATTAGTCTTGCCCTTTTGTGTCCTCAAGTTAAAAGCATTATTTTCCTAATAGCCAGTTGCAAGCCCCTTCTTGGGAGCTGTCTTGTAACTGCTTTGCTTGTAACTGTCCCTCTTGGTCGAAAGAACTGCAAGTTCACAGGCCCCTGACCTCAAATGGACAGACACCTACAGCAGCTGACAAGTGGCTACCTTTTTTCTCAGTGTCTCCACTACCAGGTAGGTTCTCCAGCAAGTCAGGGCCTCTGAGGTCTCCCCTTTGGCAACTCTTTCCTAGGTAAATTATTTATGTTCATAGGCTTTAAAACGTTTTAAATGGCATGAGAATAGAATAGAATAGAATAGGATTGAGCTTACTGTATGGTATAAAATCTAAAAATGATAAAATGGTCCTCATCTATAAAATTCTAATTTCTGGTAGGCAGTTCAGGATTTCTTGCTAGGTTTACATAAAATGTGCTAAAGAAATGTATTTTTTATTGGGAAAAAATTTTTTGTTTAATTTGGAAGTTATTAAAAGGGAAGTTCAAAATACGAGGAAACCATTAAGTAGAAAAGAGAAACATAAAAAATGTTATGGATAGAAATGTTTTCTCTTTGTTTTGCAAAGAAGGATATAAAAAAAGAGTAATTTTATATGAGGGAGAAATTTTGCATAGTAAATCCTTGTCCTAAAGTAAAATGTCTGGTTATTCAAGAAAGAGGTAATATAGGACAATGTATTAGTCCATTCTCACACTGCTATAAAGAACTACCTGAGATTGGGTGATTAATGAAAAAAAAAAAAAGCTTTAACTGACTCACAGTTCTGCAGGCTGTACAGGAAACACAGTTGAGGAGGCCTTAGGAAACTTAAAATCGTGGTGGAAGTGTGAAGGGGAAGCAAGTACCTTCTACACATGGTGGCACAGGAGGAAGAGAATGAAGGGGGAAGTGCAACACACTTTTAAACAACCATATCACGTGAGAACTCATTCATTACCAAGACCCTGGGCAGCTCCACCCCTGTGGTTCTACAGGGTAGAGCCCCCATAACTGCTTTCAGGAGCTGGTGTTGAGTGCCTGCAACTTTTCCAGGTGCACAGTGCAAGCTGTTGGTGGATCTAACATTCTGGGGTCTGGAGGATGGTGGCCCTCTTCTCACAGCTCCACCAGGCAGAGTCCCATTTGGGATGCTGGGGGTTGAGGGTTCCCACCCCATGTTTCCCCTCTGCATTGCCCTAGTAGAGGTTCTCCATGAGGGCTCTGTTCCTGCAGCAGACTTTTGCCTGGACATCCAGACGTTTCCACACATCCTCTGAAATCTAAGCGGAAGTTTCCAAATCTCAATTCTTGCCCTTTTTGCACTCATAGACCCAATACCACATGGAAGCTGCAAAGGCTTGGGGCTTGCACCCTTTGAAGTAATGGCCTGATCTGTACCTTTGCCCCTTTCAACCACAGCTGAAGCTGGAGCAGCTGGAATGCAGGATGCCATGTCCCGAGGCTGCACAGAGCAGCAGGACCCTGGGCCTGGCCCACGCAACCATTTTTCCCTCTTATGCCTCCTGGCCTGTGATGGGAGGGGCTGCCATGAAGGTGTCTGAAATGCCCTAAAGGCATTTCCCCCACTTTCTTGCCTATTAACATTTGGCTCCCTCTTTACTTATGCAAATTTATGCAGGCTTGAATCCCTCCCCAGTAAATGAGTTTTTCTTTTCTACCACATAGTCAGGCTGCAAATTTTCCAAACTTCTATGCTCTGCTTCCCTTTTAAGTTCTAGTTTTAGGCCATTTATTTGTTTATGCAAATGAACACAGGATTTTAGAAGTAACCAGGCCACATCTTGAATACTTTACTGCTTAGAAATTTCTTCTGCCAGATACCCTAAATCATCTCTCTCAAGTTCAAAGTTCCACAGATCCTTAAAGCAGAGGCACAACGCCACCAGTCTCTTTGCTAAATCACAGGAAGAGTCACCTGTGTTCAAATTCCCAATGAGTTCCTCATCTCCATCTGAAACCACCTCAGCCTGGTCAAAACCATTCAACAAGTCTCTAGGAAATTCCAAACTTTGTTATCTTCCTGTCTTCTTCTGAGCCCTCCAAACTGTCCAACCCTGCCCATTACCCAGTTCCAAAGTCACTTCCATATTTTCAAGTATCTTTTTAACAATGCCCTACTTCTCTGGTACCAATTTTCTGTATTAGTCTGTTCTCACACTGCTATAAAGAACTACTTGAGACTGGGTATTTTATGCAGAAAAGAGGTTTAATTTTTAATTGACTCACCGTTTCTCGGGTTGAACAGGAAGCATGGTTGGGGAGGCCTCAGGAAAATTAAGGGCAAAGGGGAAGCAAGTACCTCCTTTACGTTGCCATGCAGGAGGAAGAGAGTGAAGGGGGAAGCACTATACACTTTTAAACTAGATCTCATAAGAAGTCATTCACTATCACAAGTCATTCACACACAGCAAGGGGAAATTCCACTCCCACGATTCAATCACCTCCCATCTGGTCCCTCCTCTAACATGTGGGGATTACAACTCAACATGAGATTTGGGTGGGGACACAGAGCTAAACCGTATCAGACAAGTCAGAAAATTCAAGCATGTTGTAGAGGGTCTGTGTTATGGAATGACAAGGTTCATAAAGGAGACTTTATAAAAGAAATTTTGTGTATGATTAAACTTGTTATAATTAAAAGGAAACTGTTTATAATACACTTGCTAAAGAACAGTCTAGCGGGGTGCAGTGACTAACACCTGTAATCCCAGCACCTTGGGAGGCCAAGGTGGGTGGATCACTATGTCAAGAGATTGAGACCACCCTGGCCATGGCCAACGTGGTGAAACCCCGTCTCTACTAAAAATACAAAAATTAGCTGGGCATGGTGGCGCATGCCTGTAGTCCCAGCTACGGGAGGCTGAGACAGGAGAATCACTTGAACCTGGGAGGTGGAAGTTGCAGTGAGCAGAGATCATATCACTGCACTCCAGCCTGGCAACAGAGCAAGACTCCGTCTCAAAAATAAATACATAAATAGAATGGTCTACATGTTAAAACCCAATTTTCTTAAAATGTTGATTTGCTAAATTACCAGAAATTTTGCTTTTTAATCCTGTAATCTACTCTTTTGAAAGCTTGTTGGATTCGTTTTAACTCTTTTAGCTTTTTTTGTCAGCTCCTGTGAGTTTTTCTGCTCCAACTATGACTGCCGTTGTGGCCTGATGCTAAAATGTTTAGTCTTAGAGGTCTGCAGGAGCAGTATTTTCTTCCAGTATAGTTTAATTCTATGCTATTGTTTCTTTTCTTGATGTGTAACCTATTTTGGCTTTTGGTTTTGACTCTTATATTGCTTAGAAGTGTTTGGGGGACTGATAGGTGCCTGCCCAAATCCATTCCCTTTGGCCAGGAAGCGAGCATCTGTTCAGTCTGTTGGGGGGCTATGGATTTTGATTTTTGTTCTGTATTCCTCCTTTTTGTCAGAAGGTGCTGGATGCAATGTTAATGGCAAAGATTTTATTTTCTCCTGTGCCGATGCTAAGATATTATGCTGCCTGCTCCAGGTCCATTGTATCCCTCGGTGTGAACCTTGTGGCCAGGGGACTTGGAGTCAGGGAACTTGTAGCCAGGGGATGTTCTGGGCCAGACAAGAGTGGAGGTGAGAGGAGAGGGTACTCATTGGTCCTTGAACCCTTTTGAGCAGTGGAGGAGCAAAATAGTGTAATACTTCTTTTCAATCACTTTAGCCAACCTCCCAGGAAACACCTCTCTTGTCCTTGTTGGGTGTAGAGGCCATGCTAAGGCCCAACTGCAGACATCATGTTGTCACTATTAATCTTGTTTGCTCTCCCAATTACCCTGAGCTGGTGTGGCTAGAAACACAATCTACAGTAAATATTTCAAAAATTATAGCTTCAGGGCACCACCTTCATGGTTGCTAGATTTGTCATCAACATCTCCAGGATAAAGATTTCAATCTTCTGGCTTATCCAGAAAATCTCACAAACATCCCCCCCTAAACTGCCTAACTAACCACAGCAATCCTGAAATACCCAAACTCTCCCTACTGAACAAATTCCACCTGAACCTCCCACCATTACCTGGACCTGGGAAGTTGGGTATGCATACCTCCAGTGCACTCATGATCCCACCTTCTGCACCTTTTGCGGTAAGGACACTAAAGCAGAAGTTTCCCTGCAATGCTCTGAATCCAACTCTAGCTGCCAACATACCAATGCCACAGTGAGGTAAATGGGATTCCACTTGAAAACAAGGAGACTATATATGGTGGCTTTTCCTGGATTAGAATATACAGGGGAAAACAACTAACTACCTAGTCTGGGAAGGTGGCAGTGCCACCCTCTTTCAGAAAACAATTGTTCAACCACCCCTATTAGAATGGGGGAAAGTATCTCTATAGACTCAAGTTGGCAACAAAGAATAAAGATCACACCCCATAGGGTCTCCGTTTGTGCCCCAATTCAGTTCATTTTTCTTTGTGGCCATGAATGGGAAGAAGTCACACCCCATAACCACTCCTGACTCCCCAGGTAGTCATCTGCTTTTTGTTTTTTAATTCTGAATAGTTAAAAGTCAACAACTGCTCTTTTAGGAGTAGCTTTCCTTTATGTATCAAAACTTGGAACTGAGGTGAATGTATGTTGACCACTCTTGCCCCTTCAGGGGTCACAGTCATAAGATCCAAATAACACCAGAAGTAAATGAGCAATAGGATTAATTCTGGCAGGAATCAGGGCAGCAGTACCCTTGAGTGGCTTTGCTTACCACAAGTGAACCCTAAACAACTTGACTCAAACCCTAGAATCCTCAGCCACCAACACAGGTCATGCATTAAAGAGAATTCAAGAGTCCCTAGACTCTTTGGCAAATGTATTTCTCAATAACAGACTAGCACTGGACTATTTACTAGCTGAACAAGGTAGAGCATGTGCAGTTATTAATAAAAACTGCTGCACATATATGAACGACTCCAGACAGGTTGAGATTAACGTTCAAGAGATCTATGAGTAAACTACCTGGTTACAGATACAACCAGGGCACTTACTGCAACTACATCTAGTTAACTATCAAGAGTGCCTTCAGAAGTCTCAACTGGCTTTTACCTACCTCTTCTAGGAACTTTGAAGGCTGCCTTGTTACTAATTTTTGGTCCTTGCCTGTTTAACCTCTTTTGTTTCATTTTGTTTTGCCTTAAACAGTTCCAGGTAAAGACAATGTTAGCACAAGGCTTCCAACTCATCCTGTCTCTGGGCCCCTATCAGTTATCCAGAGATTTTCAGTTCTCTGGTGCTAGATAGGGCCTACACCGTAAACTCAGCAGGAAGCAGTTACAGAAGATGGATCTCTATCCTTGTGTAGCCTTCTTAAGATTATGGAGTATCTAATCTCTGAGGGAGGAATGAGGTAGGGAGGTGGGATTCAATTTTGGATGCGGGTCTTGGACATCAGATCAAACTGAGTACCAGCTAAAACAGGTCCTAGACGGAAGCAAATTTCCATAAGCCAAGCCCACCACCAGTGTGCTGTGTCTGTTTACCACTGCCACAGCAACACCTGGAAGTTACCACATCTTTCTATGGCAACACCCAAAAGTTACCACCCCTTCCCATAACAACGGCCTGACAACCCAGAAGTTACCATCTTTTTCCTAGAAATTTCTGCATAACTACCCTTTAATTTGCATATAATTAAAAGTGCACATAAGCATGACTGCACAACTGCTTCTGAACTGCTATTCCAGGCACAATGCTTATGGGGTAGCCCTACTCCGCACAGAGCAGTACCTCGGCTGCTGCTGCTGCCGCTGCTGTACACTGCCACTTCAATTAAAGTCGCTGTTTAATACCACTGGCTTGCCCTTTAATTCTTTCCTGGGCTAAGCACTAATTTTGGGGCTTGCCTGTCCTGCATCAGATACATTGGGAAAATAAACAAGAAGCACGCACTTATAAATAATTTACCTAGCTGAGATACTAACAAAGTAAAGCTCAAATACAAAAACTGCAACAAAAAGAACATACATTTACCCTTTGAAGCCCAGCCAAATAAATCACTATATCCTCCTGGCAACAAACAAGAGAACAAATACAATAAAAATCACTTTGTAATGCATTGTCTATAAACAACACAACAAAATCAGTTTGTAAAGCATTCTCCATATAAGCATATAAGCACGGCAATCAATGTCTCAAAGACCGTTGAAATAAAAGGCTAGCACAAGGCATCAGAAAGCAAATTCTCTCCCACTCACACAAACTTAACTGGGCACAGTTATTCTGAAGTGGATACTAAATACAACTATTGGCTATTATTCGTAATGTGCTCATTATCTGCCATGATTTTGCTGGGATACTAATTCATTTAGAAAGTAATTAATACAGTTAATTAAAATTCTACTCTTTCGCCTATTAGCATAGGCTCACAAACAGTTTAAGTCTCTTAGGTAATCAAGAAGTTTCAGTCTGCTAAGTTAAGGAGAACAAGCAAATCTAGGACAAAGCTAGCTGCCATGCTTGAATTTTACATTTGACATTTTTATAAACACCTTCAAAGGAGATGTGTTTTAATGTTTGTCTAATTTTATTCATAGATGTGATATCTGACAACTAAACTTTAACATATACATGATTTGATATCATTGAGAAAAGTAGTTCCTTCAAGATGTATGAAATGCTGAGCTCCCATAAGAAGCATCATCGAAACAGTTGGTCCTGTGATAGTGAAAGTCTCCAGAATGAGGTTTAGTTAGTCATAAGTGAAGATTCACTGAAAATACGTGAAAAAGAAAGCAGAGAACAAAAGATCCCAAATTAAAGAGGAATAAATATGGATGTGGTAGTCAGCACACTGAACTACCCTTGGACCCTATTTATTTTTGTTTTTTTTAAGTTTATGGAATACACTTCACCTCTTCAACTTAGTCATTGCTTACCTGAGGGAAGTTTAAATTGCTGTGTTGATACTACTTCAAGAAATTCTACAATACATGAAGTCAAGGTACAACTCAGAAGGAGAAAAGAAAGTAAAACTGTTTCACAGTGATAAGCTCTCTCTTAATTATAAGAATCACACTCTAAAATATAAGGTGGTCTGGTTGTATTTTGCATACAAATAATGAAAGGCAAAATGTTCCATTAAAAGTTCTGATTGAAGAGCCTAAATTTAACCTCGTACATTCTGAAGATAATTAAATGTAATTAGTCATACCTTCTTCTAGATAGCTTTCTAAGAAGCTGATTAAATAAGGACTTTATGTATCTGGTATCAAAGAGCTGTGCATGGCACAAAATCATTTAATAATATATAACCAAGGAGAGTTCATGCTTGAAACAACTTTATGTAATAAACACTATATTGGAGACAGATTCACTTGCTCTCAGAGAGCACAGTTCCTGTTAGTTCCACATGTTATTGTCTACTTAATCTCCCTGATTTTACAACAAATATAGTTAGCAAATTATTATGAGCTTAGCTAATAACAAAAATGCATTACATAAAGAAGTAGGAGATAGTGCAAGTTATATACTTACCTCATTTTTTACATTATCTGAAGCATTCAATGCAGATTTTGGATCACCACCATCCTGTTCACTTGCTGAAACTTTTGATTCAAATTGTGATTTTGTTATCTTTCCTTTACCATGTGAAGATGATACATTTTCTATATGCTGGCCAACAAGGCTATTTAAAACCAAAAGATACATTAAATAAACAGATTTTACTGGATAACAAATTCGATACAATCTAAATTCTTATAACTCATGTACAAAGTAAACCAAGGAAGAAACACAGAGAGATCAACTTTCTCTCAAAAAGTGGAATTTAACATACACCAAAGTCCATTCAAACAGGACACTGCTGTTGTTACAGAATCATAAGAAGGACAAACAACTGCTCCTACCCACCTGTCAGGTGGACTGACAAAGGAAGGTTGTTCAGTTGGAGCACTAGCATCAAGGGCCTCCCCAACATCACAATCAGTTTCAGACTGCTCGGTTTCACTTGGTTTGGCTATAGGAATAGTACCAGATTTTTCTATTTCACTAAAAAAAGAAACAAGAAACATAATCTGGTAATTAAATAAACTTGAGGTAATATACATTAAAAACACTATTAGTGATTTCCAAAACATAATGTAAACCAAAGAAAGAAAATTTTAAATCATGTCAAGTCAATTGCTGACTTGATCTGTTATTGTCCTCAGCTTCTAAATAACTACCTACCAAATATTAAAATATTAGAGGTTAATATTTGGTCATATCGAAAATAAGATTTTAAAAAATTACTTATTCTCACTGTATCTTCTCTAAAGTTTAATTTCCATGTTACTATATTAATTCTACCAGCATTAAAGTTGTTACTTATGGCATCCTTCAAAAGTCATTATCTGAAGACATTTCACTAAAATTTTAAGGTGTTCTCAGAATTTCATTGTTAAAATATAAACCTTCATATTTTTCCCTGCCTCACCTCCATTTCATTAACCAGTCATGTTTAATATAATGGGAGTATAGAATTCACTGTTCAGATATGTGGTATCTAGCCTTAAGTTCCTTCGGAATCATTTAAATTTAAAAGTTAAAATACTATCATTATTTCTCAACATGTCTTCTGTTCCCTGGCCTGTACTAGACAAGCTCCTAGCTGGTAACCATAACACCTTGTGCAACTCCTTCAACCTAGGCCCTTACATTCTTGAGAAGCAAGGGTGATATTAACTGACACATTTATCCTATGTACCAGTTATTCTTCTTGCACTTTATTTATATTAACTCATTTGATAAAGGAAATGCTTATGTAGTATTAATAGAAGGACATTTCATTTTGTTCTTTGGACTGCTGCAGGAAGGAGGCTAGGGGAAGTACCTAACAAATTTTCTAAACTAAGGATCACTTAAACCTAAACACTCTGAATATTTATTATCAAGTTTGAAAAAGGTAGCGATTCACAGGAAGACATAAAAATGAATGAAATGGCAGCGATACTTAATGGAAATGAACAACCTGACATTTGAGTTGATAATTATAGGGAAGATAATTCAAATAAGCACTATTTCCTAAGCAGAATCTTACTTTGCTTAGACTATATAGAGATTTCACACTTGGGATCTATCAACTTCATTGAGTTAGCTAAACAAACTTGCTATAAAATCACTACATTCAAAACACACAAAGGCATGCAAACACATGCACACAAAACACAATCACTGTAATTTCATTTAGGTCTGCTATATAGCCTACACTTCAAACTTGAGTACCAAGCTGCTTTATCTTTTCAAGAAATCTTTCTATCACTAAGTAAGGAGATTCTTTTTTGTGTTTGTTTTTTGTAATGACTTACTCAAGCTTTGAGATTGGAGTGATTTCTGAGGTAGATGAGCTGGAAATATTTTCAACAGTTTCACTGTCCACAACTGCACTGGAAGACTCTTCATGCAAATCAACTGTAGGGAGTGTCTCCACCACCGGCAGACTTAACTTTTTTGACTCTGTATTCTGTTTAAAAAAAACAAGTCAGCTAAATTAAATGTTGAGATTAATATATCATCTCTTTAGCAGAGTAGGCATTTACTGAAAGTATTTCTGAAAAATGACAATATAAAAAATGTTCACTAAAAAAGTACTATTATGAAAATCCTTTCTTCCAATATTACCACCCTAAGGAATATATTTCGTATGAAAATACAGGCCCTACACATTTTTTCATGGCATTTCACAAACTAGGAAAGAACTTTCTCCCTACCTATTTCCTACTTTGCATCAGGAGCTACAAAGATTTCTGTCTTCTCTAATTGATGAATGCTAGTAGCAACAAAGAAACCCTATGGACAAGTACAAAACAGTACAATACATAGTTCTTGACCCTGAGCAGTTCAGGAAATAATGTGTATCAATAAGCAGCAATATATGTTCAAGTGACACCAGGAAGCAATAAATGATTCTTGCTGCTCCTTCGGTCTCGAATGTCCCGGGCCTTTCAGTCCTCCAAAACACAATGTGAAATCTACCTAACACCTGTTCATATTTGAAAACCTCTATTAGCACCTCCTCTTCCAAGACCAACCCTAAACAGAATTCACTACTCCCTTTCCTCTATGCCTCCAGTGTTCTCTGTACACTTTTATCACTGTATCTGTAACAACTCAACTGCCATTATTCATGTCTCCCTCTCTTCTTCAAGTATACCATAAATGTCCTAAGAACTATGTTCTCTTGATCTTCATATTCCCAGTGTCTAGCACAGTACCTAGCACACAGTAGGTGTTTAAATGCTTCAATAAATGAATATCAAGTGAGAGGTACAAATATCATGCTCAGCTCAAGGAAAAAGAAACTAAGGACTATTATGAATTAGAAGAGCTAGGCCTTAAAGAAAAGAAGGGCCAGTACAAGAGCAGAAAACAACCTCAAGGCATGTAGTCCAGAAACTATAAAGTATGATCATTTGGGGAATTATTTACACTGAGAAATTCACAAAAAAATATAAATAGTCGCCTGCATTTTTATGATGAAAAGGACTACTGCCTTTTTATCAAATACTATATTACCATATGAACATGTATTCAAACTTTAAAAATTAATGAGATACTTTACATGCTTTTTTTGAGACAGAGTCTCACTCTGTCACCCAGGCTGGAGTGCAGTGGTATGATCTCAGCTCACTGCAACTTCCGTCTCTTGAGTTCAAGCAACTCTCCTGCCTGAGCCTCCCAAGTAGCTGAGACTACAGACGTGCACCACCATACCCAGCTAATTTTTGTATTTTTGGTAGAGACAGGGTTTCACCATGCTGGCCAGGCTGGTCTCGAACTCCTGACCTCAGGTGATCCACTGTGCCTAGCCTACATGCTATTTTTTAATTAAGTCTTCAAAATCCAATGTGTATTTTACGCTTACAGTAAATTTCAATTTGGACTAGCCACATTTCAAGTGCTTAATGGCCACATGTGGCTAGTGGTTACTGTGATGAACAATATAGGTATAGAAGACATGGTAAGTACTTGGAAGTATCTGAACACAACTACATCATAATAAAAGTTTTATGAATAATGGTAGGAGTGTTCAGGATAGTCATACAATTTTAAGGGCTACAAGTATCACTTTTCTCTTATTCTTATGCATAAACCCTTGACAAACGTCTTCCAGAATCCAATAAAATGAAACTAATTCTATCGCTTTAGATAACTCAGTAAGTCATAAATAGCCCTGGCTCTTGCAAACAGTGCAAGGTTAAAAAATAAAAAACGAAAAAAAAAAAATAGCCAAGGCTGTATTTTTTTAAAAAGAAAGAATTTTCCCTCATTCTGAGTTGAAATGTGTGTTCTTTTTTTAATATTTGAGATTTTAGTTTTTCCTTAGTCCTTCTGCCTCCAGATCAAATATCCCCAGTTCCTTCAGCCATTACTGATATTAAATGGTTTCCAGATACCTCAGCATTAGCATTCTGATCAGTTTATGGTATATATATTCTAGACAATCAAATATCCCCAGTTCCTTTAGCCATTACTGATATTAAACGGCTTCCAGATACCTCAGCATTCTGATCAGTTTATGGTATATATATACTAGTTTTTAGTATTTTTCATAAAGTCTGGTGCACAAAATAAACAATATTCAGAATGTAATATAAGAGAGGGAAAAAACATTTTAACCTATTAGCTATTCATACCCATAATAAGTAGAAATCTTGGTATCAAAATACTCTGAGCTGTACATAAAAATACTTTCTTTTGTTCCAAGTGATTCAGGTTAGAAAAAAATTTCCTAACAACTGAAAATCTGAAGAGACAAGATACATCACAATGAACCAAAATAGAACCAAGGAAGAAATGAGGATTTATACTCAAACCTTTACTACCAAGAGACTAGTCACATTTATTATTATTATTATCTGTAATTATACATGCTCTCAAAAGTAGTACTATCAGCAGGTAAGTAATCTTAAGTCCAGTTACAGAGTACCTCAAAGTGAAAAAACTAACAATACACACACAATATGGTGACCGAACAGAGGTTTTCAACCTTGTGAAGTAGTTTGAAATGACATATTATTAAAAATCAAAGCAACATAGCTTACTTGTACATCCACAATAGAGTCATCTTTTAATTTATGTTCTTCTGGAGAAACAGGTAAATTTGAACCTGATTTTCCCAATGATTCGGCATTGATAGGTCCCTCTCTTTCATCCTATATAACAACAACAACAAAAAAGATCACCTGATAAAACTGTTTTACAAAAGTTATAAAGCAACATGAAGACCATTTCTTTCCATACTTTAAAACCAAAAAACTGACTTGTGTATTTGACTCTAATTAATTTGTTTACAAGATTATTGTCTATTTCCTCGAATCCCCTCATTGCTGTAACACTTAAAATGTGCAATACACCAGTTCAACAACTTCATTTGATTTCTTAACAAACATTTTAGTCTTACTATCCAGCACTGTTTTAAGCACCTAGTAAAACTCTAATAAATATCTGACAAATGAAGGTACATAAAGCTCTTTCTTTCATCTCTTTTTTGACATACATTCGAGTTAGAATTTCTAATACCTTTATGCCTTCTAGAGTGTAACTTTCATAAAAGTTCATATTCAATCTTTGTTTACCTCAGCCTATACAGCTCATACTAGGTATCTAAACGTCTGCTGAAAGAATATGCTTTCCACCTTAATGCTCTGCTTAAATTCATTTTTATGACATTTGTTTGCAAAATGCTTCATCAAAAAGGGGATTAAATCAAAATCTCACATACTGTGTGGGTGAAAATATAAAATTATAGTTTTTTTGGAGATATGTGGCAAGTCTTCAAATTTTAAATGCTCCATCCCAGAAATATATCCAACATAACTTAAATTTAAATAATCTACTCTAAATATGCAAAAAAAAAAAAACCCCTCAAGTATGTAACTGTAAATGTGTGTTGAAACACACACATACACACACACATGTGTGCACACATGGCAGGGAACAAAATGCAAAAGTTTGTCAATAAAGAAACAATTGATAAATAATATGTCTGTATAACAAGATTAAAATGCAGCCATTCAGAATATATCAACATGAAAAGATGATATATGAGCTATCACTGGGGGGGGGGAAGGCGGATGTCAATTTGTAATATATTTATGATATTTTCATAGAAATAAAAATACTGATTTGTGGGCATATATAAAGGTGTTATCTATACCCATAGAACAAGGTCCGAACATTTTCACAAGAGATAGCAAACTGTTGTTCCTTTGGGGAAAGGAATGAGACATAAATAATAAATATTTTATATTAATATAAATTACTTCAGTAATTTTAAATAAATACACTGAAGTTAAAGGCAAAAGCCAAATCAAGTCAATACTCACCATTTATCATTTAAAATGGTAAAGTAACATGTTTTAAGATCATGAGGTTTTTTGGAGTCTTTATATTTACTGCACCTAAATACATAAAACAAACTACAAAGCCACTAACTGTAAATTCTCCCTGGAATACTCATTTTTAATAGTTTTTAATTTGCAAAATTGGGATTTCTTTAAAAACTCTAATTATTATAGATCATTAAAAACAAATCACTCGTTTTCAGCTCTCTGAACATGCACTACCCTATACTATAGGACTAAGGATGTTACAAAATTCCAAATACAAGCAACAAAATAAACATATAAATATCTCTGAGCAATCATAATTTAAGAATTACCTGAGTAATAGCAAAGAAAAATACAAATCTCCACCAAAAATTATGGCACAGCATTTTTGAAATTATTTTATTTTGAATGTTTTTCAGACACTCTCAGAAAGCTGACACACAAATTATAATGTTTATTTAAGGCACCTTTTTCTGGAATTGTACATCTTCATTTTCTAGCACGCAGTTGTCATCTTGAGAGTAATATGATGACGCTGAAGCTGAAGAACTCTCTTTACAACATACACGCCAGCTGGGAAGCCTGTAAAACACCCACCACCACCAACGACAAACAGAAAAAGAGAAAGAAAAAGAAGAAAAGTTGTTAAGTCAACGTATTTCTATATGGGCTAGAATTTGAGATGACAGACAGATGGTTCCTATCCTAATACCTTTTAACAATTTAATGATGAAAATCAATATGCTTAAGAAAAACATAAACATTATTATCAGCATTCCAAGTAAGACATTACGAATTCCATGAAGGTACAACAGGAAAGTCTTCACCAGAAGCAGTATCTGATCATTACGACACAAGAAACAGAGAAAGTTGTCCAATAGCTAACCTCCTCGGAAAGCAACAGTTCTTATAAATTCTAACAAATATTTGAGAACAGATAATCCTAAAGTTACCTCAACTGTTTAAAAGCCTAGAAGCTTCCAAATTATTTTTGCATAGAGAACCTAACAGTGATATCAAAAACTAACAGAAATAGCACACACATAAATGAATACTAGAGGTTAATAGTACTTATGAAATAACATACAAAACTTACCAAGAAAACAATAAAAAAGTCTCTAGGAACATACCAAAGGAGAAATATACCACAATTATCATCAAGTAGAGCTCAGACATTCAAAACCGTTCCAATATAATAAAATCAACTTGATTTGCTATGCAAAAATATCAAGGAAAAGTATCTTATGATTATATCCACAGCTACTGAAAAACATCTGATAAACTTATATATCCATCAATGTTTCAAGAATCAATAATGAAACAGGAATAATTATATATTTAACATGGAAAATACATATGTAATACATAAAACTAAAAGTCGGTACTATACATAGTGAGGAAACCTAAAAAGACACCTATATAGATCTGAAATAAGACAAGAATGTCCATTTTCATTAGCATTACAAAACACGAAGATAAAAGAGGCATAAAAATGGAAAAGACAGTAAAATTATCTGTAGTTCCAAATAATGAGGGTATCTGCATTAATTGCAGATGAGTTTATATAAATGGAAAATTCAAAAGAATCACCTATTAAAAGAAGTCCCAGACATAAAAATTATATTCCCAAGTATAAAATTAAGAGGCAAATCAACACTCTCAAATCATAACAAGTACTCATTTACAATAGAAACAATAAAGTGCCCAGATAGAAACTTGGCAAGAAATCTTCTAGTAAGTAGAAATGTTTGAAACTGCCAATATTTGACAATCCTTTTACTTGGAAAAAGTGTCAATTTCACAATTCAAAATAATAGGAGCAGTCTGAAAACCACATACTGAGGTGGTAAAAAGGGAGACTTTTTGTATAAAAAGCAAGCCAGAAATAGTCAAGAATATTCTGATATGAGGGGACTAGATCTATATGAAACTACAGTAATTACAGCAATATGATACTGAGATAACAGAGGCAAAGGAAACCCCCAGGGTGACTAGAAAGAGAAATCCCAGGAAGATAGCTGTAAACAAGGAATAGAAGGCAACCAGTCTAGGTTAGTTTATCAGAGCACCCAAATACCACCAGAAGAAATGGAATACCTAGGTTTAAAGACTTTGGAGATTTCTTAAACCTACTGCTTTCATTTTAGAAATTGTATTTCTATTTTTTCCTTGAAGGAAGGTTTTCAACTTGAATGTGTGGTGACAAGTTTTTCTTGTGTCAACCTACAATCTTTAATACTTCTAGGCATCCTGCCATTTTAAGGGTGTATGTTACAACTATGTGTTTCAAAAACTAACGGTTAAGTGTTAGGGTAAAAGAGAAGTCAGTTCATCCTTACTAAAAAGAATAGGAGAGGGACTCAGGAAAATTTTTCTAAAGGATATAGCAACTGAAGAGCCAAGGAAGATTTCATTAAGAAAGTGGAAAACATTTTTTATTGTGCCAAGAGAGATTTCATTACGGAAGAAAGCATTCTTTAATGTGAAAGTGATTGAAAGAAAACACCTTTTTAAAATGGTATCCAATGGCTTGCAATGACAGCTTCTTATATTTGTCTAGCACAGAATTACTGAACCAACTATCTTTTTGTTTTTATCATACTATCAAATAAATCTAGCAAAATAATGCAATAATGAATTCTAGAAAGACATTAATGTGCGATAAAGAATCTGCTAATATGCAAATGAGCCAAGCTTAATAATCGCAGAGAAGGAGTCTGCAATTATTAAGCTTGACTAATAAAACTAAACTGGAGTCTGTCACTTTCAAATGAATTGTTTTCCTCTTGAGTTTTAATGAAGAAACTTTACAAGCATGTAAGATTACCCAGTAAGTACCAATTATTATGTTAGATACAGGGCCCTGTTAGGAAACATTAGGGGTAATTTTCAACTCATTTAAAAATTTGAGTAAGTACATACAGTTTTAAGAAAATATGAAAACAACAAAGTAGCCATTTTAATTAACATAGAAACCAAACCAGATGGACAACATTATGTTATTAAGACAGCGATTTATTATATATGAGTAAAAAGAGGAAAGAATTACAAATATATATGCACCTAACAATGTAGAAAATACACTACGACCACGGGCAAAGCTACAGGTGGAAAGAGAATAATCAAAAATTATGGTGGCCTATTTTAAATTACCTAACAAAATAACAGATGAAGTGGACAAAATGATATTTATATTCCATGTAAGAAGCTCAATCAAAGATACAGATTTTTATACCAAATACAAATTAAAACATTCTTCTCAAGGACACGTGGAATATTTCCCAAATACCAATCACAAACCGAATCCTCAAAAGAAGCCTCAAATTCCAAAAACTCAAGCTCTAAAAGATTATATTCCCCAACCATGCTGCAACAAAATTTGAAATAACAAAAAGACAGCTAACAATATCCCAAGCCTGGAAGCAAGAAATGTGTAGCAAAATAATCCTTAGGTTAAGGAAACAACATTATGAAATAATCAGCAGAAGACTACCAGTCAAAATTGGTGGGATGTAGATGAGACAATAGCAGGAAAATTGTGCTTCTGAATACATGAAGACAAATGCTGAAAACAGAAGAGCTAATCATTCAACTCAAAAAGATAGAAGACAGTACAAATGCAAAGAAACAAGGAAGGATAGGACAGGCACTGCTAAAATAGAGAACAAAAACAGCAAAGAAAATTAAGAAAATCAAAAGTCGGTTCTTTGAAGACAGTATTAGACAAACTTCTGGCAAAACCAATAAATGGAAGATAGTAATGGAAATTAACAAAATACGGAATAAAAAGATAAAATGACCACAGAGAAAACATTTTTAAAATCATAAAATATTATAAATTATATATAACAATATATTTGGCAACAGGAGAAATGGATAAGTTTCTAGAAAAACAGCAAAACTGCCATAAGGAATGAAAAACCTGGTAACAGACTGATAACAAATAAACTTCAATAGATCTACGAACATCTCACACATAGGAGAAAATTCAAACACGGTTTTTAAATTTTTTATTTGGAAATAGTTTCAAATTTCAGAAGAGTAGGCAGCATAGTATAAAAAAAAAATCTACAAATGCCTTAGCTGTATCAACCCATTGTGAATATTTTACTTAATTTGTTCCATCATTTGTCATTTGCCCATGCTCACTCACTCATCCTCCCTCTCTCCCTCTGTTTCCTCTCTCCCAGTAATTTACCTCTAAAATACTGTGATATCTATTTCCACAGAATAGGGATATTCTCTTGAATAACTACAATACAGCTATCAACTTCAGTAAGTGTTACATTGACACAAAAATTTACTGTCCACATTGCAATTTTGTCAGTTAATCAAATAATGTCTTTTTTAGAATTCCTTTCTCCAATACGGAATTAAATCTATGACCATGTCCTGCATTTGTCATGTCTATTCAGTACCATTTAACCTGGAACAGTTCTGGAGCTTTATTTTATGCAGCACTAACATTTTTGAAGGCTACAGTCCCTTTTCTTTTTAAATAGTATAGTCCTTATGTGAGATTTGGCTGATGTATCATGATGACCAGATTCAGATTAGGTATTCTCAGTCAGAATCCTTTGTTGTGTCTTTCTCAGGATATGAGAGTGAAGTTGTGACTTTCTCAGGATATTGTATTGAGAAGCATATAATATCCATGTTTCAGCAGTTGCAATTCTACTTTTAGGTACTTCAACAGCAAAGAAAACTATGTCCACAAAAAGCCTTGTACAAGCATGTCCCTAGTAGTTTTTACTAGGGACTAGATAGCCAAATCTGGAAGCAGCCCAGATAACCACTAACAGAAGAATAAACAAACTGTAGTACATTCACACAGTGTACTACTACTCAGCAATAAAGAGGAACTAATTAATGACAAAGGAAACAAAATGGGTAAATCTCAGATATTACATTGAGTAAAAAGAAGTCAAACACATGAGTAAATACTGTATAATTCCATTTTGATGAAGGTCCAGAATTGGCAAAACTAATCCATGGTGACAGAAATCAGATTACTACTTGCCTCTGGGGGATTCACCAGAAAGGGACATGAGAGAACTTTCTGGGGTGATGAGAATATTCTATATCTTGAGAGGATGTGAGTTACATACATGTATGCATGTGTCAAAACTGATCCAACTATACAGTTAAGGTCTATGCATTTTACTGTACATTATTTATTTATTTTGAGACAGGGTCTCACTCTGTCACCCAGGCGGGGGTGCAGTGGTGCCATCTCAGCTCACCGCGGCCTTCCCCTTCCCAGACTCAAGTGATCCTTCCACCTCAGCCTCCAGAGTAGCTGGGATTACAGGCAAGCACCAAAATGTCTGGCTAATTTTTGTATTTTTGGAAGAGATGGGGTTTTGCCACGTTGCCCAGGCTAGTCTCGAACTCCCGGGGTCAAGTGATCCACCTGCCTCGGCCTCCCAAAGTGCAAAGTGCCACTGTGCCTGGCCTATACAGGTTTTATTACCTGTTCAAGATCCTGCAACTAATAAGTGGGGATCTGGGGTTAAAACTTGGATCTTTTTGACTCTGAAGCACGGGCCTCTTAGCCACTACACTACAGGGCCTTCATCTTTATCATTTGTTGCCATTACGAAAATCATGAAGTAGTTAATCAGAACTTCTCCTTTGTGATAGTTGTTTTATTTTTGTATTATGCCGTAACTAGCCTTGACTAGTATCACCAATTCTTGAGTGAATGTAACAGTGTTATCTTCTTACCTTTCTTTTCATTTATCTGTTAGCTAGAAAATACTAAACATGAAATGTAGCAACATGGAAAAATCCAACACTTTAGAGAGAGATCTAAATTTGCAAGGTGAGTGATGGGCAACTTATGAGCTTCAGTTTCCTTATTTTTAAAAATTAGATTAATACTTTAATCCAAGAGTATGGACAAACTTCAGAGGAGCCCAGGAGTCGGAGACCAGCCTGGGCAACAAGGCAAAACCCCGTCTCTACAAAACATACAAAAATTAGCCAGGCATGGTGGCGCACACCTCTGGTCCCAGCTACTCAGGAGCCTGAGGTGGAAGGAGAATCACCGGTGCCCAGGGAGGTCAAGGCTGCAGTGAGTGGTGATCATGCTGCTGTACTCCAGCCTGGGGGACAGAGTGAGGAAAAAAAAAAAAAGCAAGTAAGCAAGCCTTTATGCCTCAACTCAATATCAAAACTGTAAAATGGACTTATTAGAAGGAACTGAAATAAATGTGCATGCTATGCTTAGCCTGGCACAGAATATGTACTGAAATGTCAGTTATTATCAGTCACTACCTTTTCTATCTACTTTCACTTACCAAATTTCACAGTAGTTTATACTTGTAATCTCAACTTCTTCACCTTCTACTTAGTCCTCAGCCTGCTGAAATCTAGTTTCTGCCCTCACTGTACCACTGAGACTAGTATGGTGTGGCAGAAGTTAGCTTTTTTTGATTCCCCGGCTGCATGTGGTACCTCTGACTGCTGTTTTAACTTAAACCATCTCCTTTTTGACTTGTCAAATTACACACTTCTGCTTCTCATCTCACGCTGACTCCTGTTTCTGAGTCTCCTTTGATATGCTGCTTCTGTTCACTATTTAAATTCTGATGCTCCAAGGGTCTGGTTCTGAATCTTCGCTTTATATTCTACATAGGAGACTTACCTACTCTCACGGTATTTAGTTGACGGCTACTGAAACTTTTATCTTTAGCCGTTATCTTTTCCTAACTGGCCCATTCCTTAAAACCCTTCTGTGATACCCTACATTAATGTTGATGATAAATAAAGATCATTTAAAAGTTGCATCTGTCTTCATTCATATTCCAAGATATCTCAAAAACATCTAAATCCAAAATTGAATACATTAGCTTCCTTTTCCAAATCTCTTCCTCTCATATCCTTGATCCCACCATCTGGTACTGCTGTCTACCCAGTCCTCAAACTAGAAACCTGAAAAACATCTGTGACTATTCCTTTGCCTTCACCCTCCCTTGACCATCTGGTTTATTCTACTCTAAATTTCTTTAAATCATTTCTCAATCTCCATCCTGATTGCCTTAACTCAAGCCCTTACCTCTTACCTAGAGCAAACTCCTAACAGATCTCCCTAATTCCTAACTTGCTACGTCTGCGAATCAATCATTCACACCTCTGCCAAAAATCTAACAGTAAATTATCACACTACCATTCCCCTGCTTAAGACCTTTTATAGACTCCATTAACTACATGACAAAACTCAAGCTTCTCTCCACATGCTATTTAAAAATCTCTAACAATTCTACTAACGTCTTCAGCTTCATACTTCCTGCCACTCTCCCTGCCTTTCACTTTATACTTCAGTGATACAGAACTACCTGTAATAGTTCCTTGAACATAGACTGCGCTGTCTCATGTCTCTGGCTCATGCTGTTCCCTCTTTCAAGAATGTTCTGTACCTACTCCCACTCCCACTATCTAAAACCTAACAAAATACCTATAATTCTCTCTTGGGGCAAGAAACTAGTAAGGGTCTAAAACATTTTCCTGATTTCCACAATCTGGGGTTGGTGGGCGGCCCCTCTCTAAATTCTCACAGCCTTTTGGCTATCTCTACCTGAGCACATACACATTGAAATGAAATTAACTGTTTATTTTTGTTTCTCACATAAGACTAAGCAACTCCAAGGCAGAGAATACACTGCCCTCTTGCCAGCATGATGATCTGCTGAGCTCCTATTTTGACTATGAATTGGAAAAGCTTTTTCAGAGCTTTAAAAAGAAGAATGAGAAAAGACTTTGTGGTAAAAGAAATAACTAAACTAGGCAATAAAGAATTGCTTCTTAAACATAAATTCAAAACTAATCCCTTGTACAGAAATACAGTGCCAGCCACTCAATTAGGACAGTATGGTTAAAGTTAACAGTGAACATTGTAGTTTTTGAGTATTACTTCCTGGATACCTGAAAAAAATTACAAAAATCCTGTAAGTATTGAGAAACTTGTGGGAAATGGGTGAATAATATGGAAGCCACTTTGGTCAAACATTGGTAATAAAACAAGACCAAAAGATCACCAGGCCTCTAGTGCCTTTGCTTAAGCAACCTAATTTCTCTCCATCATAATGTTTTATTAAAAGACAGATATTCTTCTAAACCACGTTATCTGTCTGGAGCTCTTTTAAGGTTGCTTCTCTTCTGCTTGGTCTAATCTGCTAATAGGTAAGAGCACACCGGACCTCTTTCTCCTTGCAGTTTTTATTATATTTGGCTGCTTCAACAGTCTTTAGTCAAACCACATGCAACTGTACAGCTTAGCTGAAGAAAGTTCTATGTTCTAGTGCCTGTTTCTAATTAAACCTTTGCATTTCAGTAGTTCTGACTTTTAATCTTCACTCTGATGTAGGATTGGGTCTTACATTCTCTTAGCTTAATATTCCACATATCAAATTCTATTAGAAAATTGTTTCACTAAATTGGCCTATAATTTCATTGATCCAACACAGAGAAGAACTTAGTAAACAACGTGATATGTTCTGTTTTTATATCTTAACCTACCATTAGAAATTCAGTCAATACAATTTGTCCTCTAAGATGCCAGAAATAATCATACCCTACACTTGATAATAATATATTTTCAGAAATTGGGTACGGTATATTTAACCTCTAAAACACAAGTGACAGTACTTTTGTTACCTTAATTTTCAATTAGAAACTACATAGTTCTCAAATAAATTACTACCAGGCCAACAGATCAGCCATGCTAAAACAAAGTCTCTATTAGGAAAAGCAGAAAATAAAGCTACAATAGTTGGTGTGGGTCAGACTGTAGGCATTCAAAAATTATCAAGGTTTAAAGTTTTATCCTTCAAAGAGCCTTTGAAAGATATTTCATCAGAGGACTGACATAATCAAAGTTGCATGCAAGATAAATCCAGTGGCACTGTGTAAAATAGGTTGTAGCAAACAAGTACGAAGCTACTCTACATGTTAACTTTTTTTTTTAAGTACTCTTCTACCTCCGCTTGCTGCCAAACAAATGTGTGGAATTCATGCCTACGAGCTCTCCAAATATCTTCTATTCTCCACTCCCAAAAGCTATCAATCACTTCCCTCTTTTGAAAACAAGGCCCGTTTCTCAGTTTTCAAGCTCTTCAACCTTATCTAAGACATTTTATATTGTTGACCACTCAAATGACTTACTTAAATCTTTTTCCATCTATCTTTTCCAGTTTCCTCCTTCCTTTCAGAGCTTTACTATGCTTGGCACCTTTCTTTATTCTGTTTCAAAAGTCCAATGATCTCTTTCAAAAATGATTCCCTCTATGACAGCGGTCACCAATCTTTTGGCACCAGAGACCAGTTTCATGGAAAACAACTTTGCCATGAATGGGGTGGGCGGGGGCGCATTACATTCTCATAAGGAGCACACAGAACCTAGCATGTGCGGTTCATGGTAGGGTTCGTGCTCCTATGAGAATCTAGTTCTGCTGCTAATCTGACAGGAGGTGGAGCTCAGGCAGTAATGCTCACTCATCTGCTGTTCACCTCCTGTTGCGTGGTCAGGGTCCTAACAGACCACGGACTAGCACCAGTCCCCAGCCCAGGGTTTGGGGATCTCTGCTTCATGAGGACAATGCCAAGCCAAATTTTCTTTTCTTTTTTTTTTTTTTTTTTTGATATGGAGTTTTGCTCTTGTTGACCAGGCTGGAGTGCAATGGCACAATCCTGACTCACCGCAACCTCCGCCTCCCAGGTTCAAGTGATTCTCCTGCCTCAGTCTCCCAAGTAGCTGGGATTACAGGCATGTGCCACCATGCCCGGCTAATTTTCTACTTTTTTAGTAGAGACGGGGTTTCCCCATATTGGTCAGGCTGGTCTCGAACTCCAGACCTCAGGTGATCACCTGCCTTGGCCTCCCAAAGTGCTGGGCCTCCCAAAGTGCTAGGATTATAGGCATGAGCCACTGCACCTGGGACTCCAGGCCAAATTTTATCTGCATTCAAGTCTGCATTTTTAAGTGCCCATAAAATGTCTCTACTTGGATATTCCATTCACCTCCAACTAACAGCTCCTTCCCCTTCCAAGCCCTTTGCCAACTCTTCCACTTCTTTTTGACCACCACCAATTCTTCTAGTTGCCCAAGTTAAAACAAACAAGCAAACAAACAAAAAAACCAAAAAACGCTTAACATTTCTTTTCTCACTGAACTTTATTTCACAGATTCATAATTTTAGGCCCTAGAATATATTCTCTCAGAGACAGTGTGCTCCAAGAAAGCAGCTACTTTGTTTTGTCCACCAGAATCCTGTATAGGATATAGCACACAGAAACCTAAGTAAGTATCTCTTTGCATGGAGATGCGTAACAGAAAGGGGATGTTGAACAGAGTTTGGTTACAAGCAAACTAAAATTCAGTTATTTAGAATCCTAGCCTAATGCTGTTATCTGCTGCACTGCACTGCACTGCCAGTTTGCCAACCTTTCATAAAACCAAATCAGTTACGTCCTCAAAAATCTCTATTTATTGTACCCTCTTCTTTGTTTCTACTGCCAAGATTAAGTTGTTCTTATGACAAGCCTCAATTACTCCAAGGGCTTTTTAGGATCCAGGATTTGAAGACACCATTATCTGAGAATGCTCAAGTCTCTTATATAAAATGGCATTTGCATATCACCTATGCATATCCTCCCATATAAATATCTAGAGGTGATTTAAAATATCTAGAGATGATTTACAACATCTATGTATACCCTCCCATATAAATATCTAGAGGTGATTTAAAATATCTAGAGGTGATTTAAAACATCTATGCATATCCTCCCATATAAATATCTAGAGGTGATTTAAAACCTAATGCTATGTAAATGCTATGTAAACAGCTGTTATACATTGTTTTTATTTGTATTTTTATTGTTGTATTGCTTTTTATTTTTTTAAATATATTTTCAACCTGAGGTTGGTTGAATCTGTGGATGTGGAAAGTCAGTTGTACTCATCCCTCTAAGTCTCTTTCCTCTAAAAAAAAAATCTAGCACAATTATGTCAAAATAATGTTCTCACAACACCACTTTTCTTGCTGAATCTTTATTATCTAATTCTTTGGACTGGCTTGCAAAATCTACCAAAATCTCTGAAATCTATCTCTTTCTCCTCAAGCTTGTCTGTTTACTACCACTCCTACCCATATCAACTAGATTATCTCTTTTATTCATAACTCTCTCTCTCCTTAACAATTAAGTGCCATCTACCCACTGCAAGCAGACATACCGACATACACATGCACACATAAAGAAATAGCCATTTATTCATATTATCAACACCAGTACATCTTGTTTCAGCTCATGAAGCTCCTGTTTGCACAGAAGCAGAGTTTACAAACCACACATTTCCCTTGAACCCAAGTCAAGCCTTCCTTGAGAACTCTAGCCCTCATTTTCTCCTAAGCACTTACTATGCAATTCAGTTTTCTGTGTTGTTTACTAACATTCAAACCAGGTATCTTAGAATGTTAGATATATAAAAAATAAACTGAGTTAATCTAATACAGTAATACAGACTTGAATGCATAAGAGTATCCCAAACTTACTAACAAAATCTACAAGGTAAGAATCCTAGGTATGTGTATTTCTTTTAAAAGTTCATGAACAATTCCAACGTCCACTCCTTCCTAGGCCAATCCAGGCACCCACATTTTCAGATGAAAAAAGCTGACACTTTGCCAGATAAAATTATTAACTAGAAAAAGTGAAGAAACTTGCCCAAGACCATCTACCAGCCAACTGGCAGCACAGCATACTGGTTAAGAGAACACAGGCTTAGAACCTGGCCTTCTTAGCTTCTGGCTCTGTTGCTTCATGGCTGTGAGCACTTGGGCAAGCTGGTTAACTTCTTCGTGCCCACCTTTCTTCATCTTTAAAATGGAGTGTCTGCCTTAAAACATTGATACAGAGAATAAAATAATTTAATGTATATTACCTTGAATAGTATTTAGTACTTAGAAGAGAAATAATCACTCAATAAATGTTCATATTAATAATGCAAAGGAAGGACTACAACCAAGCTCTGACGTAGTTTTTACGCCTTATGCACTACACCACTATCTGTATTGTAACAAGCAGCTTATATACAGAGCTCAAGTCTCACAATTCTTCTGTATCCTTCACCACACCAAATACATTGTGGATAATCAAATAATATTTTAAGTGGATTTATAAATTCCCATTCTTAACTCGGAAACCTAGGCCATCTTATTTCTACTCAACAAATTACCAAAGTATCTAGAGTCAATGAATAACTTATATAGTAGTGCTTACTATGAGTGAGGCATTGTTCTTAGGCTTTACATGTTTTTTCCCCAGTAGATTACAAACGCTACGTAATACAAAATTAGCTTAGTACCTACAAACCGTATTAATGTTACAGAATACTTTCTAATAAAGCTAGGTGTCACTTTCATGTAAAATATAAAATAATTTTAACTAGCAATTAATTACAAAGTCCTAAATAAAACCAAATCTTCTTTCAAAAAAAACTTGCATTAAACAAATTTATCCCAAAGGATTAACACTCTTATACTGCAAATATTCAACGCAATTTCCTATTCCCTTGTGACACGTACAATTTGACTTGTGAAATTCGTCTAAAATATGGCCTTGAAAAACAAAGCAGGCAACATAAAACTGGTGCTAAAGTATAATCTAAAACACGTAGATAAGTTTCAAGTAAAGAGATTTTGTCTCTTTTCAGTTATGTATAAACTACTAAAGCATCACGTGTTTCTATTTGAAGATGACTTGAGAATAATAAAGCACTCAAATTTTTTAAGTTTCCCTTTCATTATAAGCATAACAATATTAATTATACATATTGATTCATTTATCCATTCAGACTGTTGAGAAAAGTGAAACAATAATGTACAAGTTCATGAACAAACAAAAAATGAAATAACTGATGCTCAAAAGAGCTGACACCTTTTATTTTTTCCATTGCCTGTCAACCCTACTACCTGCTTCCACTCCAGTATATCCTCAAATGTTTAATAACATAAAGGACCAACATGAAACACGTTATTTGCCATCTTTTACTGGACACGGTGTTCAGGTGTTATGCAAAGATGTCACACACCTTCCTTTTTCTATTAAGGTAAGTTGGTTTCATCTAACTTGTCTGAAGGGAATCTGACACTGTATGACCCGACACCTCTTATAAATATAAATACCAAGTGCTTTCTTTGGAATATATATCCCAGAGCAAAGATAAACTTTTTTTCCTCAGTCTTTCACATTAAGTTCCACTAAAAAAATCATTTTTGTAAAGGTCATCTTTCATTGGTTTATTCAAGGAAAGAAAAAATAAGGCATCGAATGATTTGGAGAAGTGGGATTATTTTATTATTTTATTTATTTCAAATATTATTCAGAGAAGAAATATATTCAGAACTTTTAAAGTTAAGAGACAGAAGCAGAAACAAGCAAAAATTCCTCCAGGTTTTCTGGGGAATTTTCAATATATTTTATCTATATGTTTCCAATATGCTCTATTCATCACCTCAAAAAAGAAAAAAAAGCAGCTTATATATTATTCTAGTTTTTAAATTTTTTTCTGCTCACTTATGCATATTAATAGACCAGCAATTATGAGAGAAAAAGCAAAGGGGTACAGAAATATAATCACAAACCAGGAAATAAACCTCTTAAATTGATAAAAACTGGTCTGACATACTCAGAAAAATTACTACTAAGGTCAAAAATGACAGCATCTTGATTTAGATATCAACTCTCTTCTAGTGGGACCATGACTTAGGACCTCCTGCCTCCAAAGTATGTCCCCTACATTCCACTTTATCCTCCACATCGATCTAATTAAAAGATCCACGTGACCTCATGCTCCTGTTCTCCAGTTTAAACTACTTAACTTGCTCAGCCTCTGTCAGGTGGTTAGAATCAGAATTCATCTGCATGATAATCAAATCCCTTCAAAACCTAGCTCTAGCTTCTCTTCCCATCCCTCCTCACATACACTCATGCTCTAGATAACTGGGTTAAGAGTGTTCTTTCTGCCTACAACAAAATTCTCTCATCGTGAACTATCCATCCTGCAGACCATTTTATGAATAAGAGTTGAGGTTCACAGAAGTAACTTGTCCAAAGACATACAGTTAGTGACAGAACCATAAGTAGGATATGAATTCTTCCTTTGCTGTTCCTAAAGACCTTTGTAAGTACCTGTTACATTTGTCAAATGTATAAGTCTTGTTTAAATGTCAAGCTCTTCTCGATAAGTCTAAATATAAGCTTCTCCAAGATGATCCTTTGGGGTGAAGGAAGAACAGATTTGTTTAGTTTAAAAAAAATGAGTTTTACTAAGATTAATGTAAGGATTCATACTTGGTCTGAAGGGTCAGATGGTCACACATCAAGAACAGCAAGGACTGTTGGCAGAAACCCAGGGAAAGAGTGGAAGTCTCACAAACAATGGGTTTTACTTACAGCATACCATGATTCACTGTGGTTTATGTTTGCCCAGTTAGGTAGACTTAGGAATTATTCAGTTTTAACTGAACTGACCCTCACAACATCGGGAAGCAGCTTTTTAAAAAAGTCCTGCAAAGAATTTAATAATGCAAGCACAGCCAACAAGAAAATGACAGGGCTGACACCTAAGTAGTTGAAACTATTCCTCTTCTATACTACGATGTCAAATAATCTAGTAGGTCAATCACATAGCTCTCATTAAAAATTATTATTTTAATGAGAACAAAAGGCACCATTAACGGAATTTTTTTTCTCATTTTCCTTAAATATCTAACTTGTATTAATTTATTACATATACTAATATACTATTATTATATTGGCACATGTATATAACTTGTAAACAATTAAGGGGCATGCACAAGGTTTTACCAATTAGGGGACACACTCAGAATATCCACTAATTGTGTTTTTTTTTACTCTTGAAGGTAATGCAGCTTTCCCAGTTTGCCCACGACTGAGGGAGTATGGTATAGGGTATAGGCTGAATAATGTGCTCCCCTCAAAGATGTCTGCATCCTAATCCCTAAATATGTTACCTTACATAGTAAAAGAGACTTCGCAGATGTGATTAAATTAAGGATTATGAGATAGGAATGTCTGGGTGGACCCAGTGTAATCACAATAGTCCTTATAAGAGCGAGAGGCAGGAGGACCAGTCATTAGTAGACATAAGGAATGAAAAAAAAGGTTGGAGTGCTGATGTGAGGAAGGGGCCACAGAATACAGGTGGCCTCTAGAGAAATATTCTCCCCTCAGAGCTTCCAAAATGAACCAGCCCAGTTGACATCTTAATTTTATTTAGCCCTGTGAGACATATCTTGGAATTCTCATCCACAGAATTGTAAGGTAATAAATGTTAGTTGATTTAAGCCACTAAATTTGTGTCAATTTGTTACAGCAGGCATGGGAAACTAATGCAGGGAATTCCTAGGTTATGCGACTTCCAGCGTTAAAACCAAGACAAGCTGGTGACCCTCTATCTTAGATTTTCGGTGCTCATAAAAACATCTGGCACAGTAAGTATGAGAAAAAAATGTGGTTGAATAATGTTATGATGAAATATTTACATAATACGCTGTTACTATGTTACAAAGATCTCTCATTTGTATTATTTCATCGTCCTAACAACCCTGTGAAGTATGAGTGGATCAATTTCCCCATTCTGAGGATATAACAACTAAGGTTCAAAGAAGTTACATAACATGTCAAAGAACACATATCTAGTAAATGATGGAGCCACACATGTAAAATACAGGCCTTCTGACCTACAAAGGACTATGGTACCCAGGAGCCTGTGCTGCCTAAGTTCAAATTTAAGCTCCAAAGCTTAACAGCTGCTTAACCTTAGCCAAGTTACTTAACCTCTATACTTCCTCACATGTAAAATGCAAAGGAAGTTAATAATAATACCTATCTTACAGGGCTCTTATAAAGATTAAAGGTGCTATTGTCAAGTAAACATCATGTGCCTGACACATAGATAGCTGTCAGTAAATATTAGCTATCATTGCTCTGTGCTGCAGCTATAGCGCATTTATGCCTAGAATATTCTACTTGATCAAAAATCATAAAGTATGCAACAGGAAAAAACAGCAAAAAAAAAATGAGTAATGACATAGATGAAATAGTTTTTCTGTGAACATAATCTAAGGTTAGTACTCTAGGCTGGAAGAAAAGCAGAGGGGAGACATAATCAAGATTATGAAATTATGATAGTAAACTCACCAGTAATATTGGTAGCACGAGAGGGGAAACCTTAGAAACTAGAATACTGTAGAATAGACATACAGCACTCAAAATCTACAAAACAAATGGATCACAAAATTTCGAGACAATTTGTGAATAACAAAAGAGACAAAAGTGGCTACTAAAAGGCACTCATCAACTCTTGCAAACGTTTTATCTAACCCTAGGACTTGCTGGTAGCGCTTTCTGTGAAAGGGAATGGGGTTGTTGGGAAAAGAAATACCGTAACAGATTGCAGCAAAAGTTAGAAATCCATTAAGTGCCATTAATTTCAACTTGGCAAGAAAGCAGAGTCTTCAAAGAAAAAACGCACCCTTTGCCAATCATCACCACGTACCACTCCTCTTCCCCAATCTCATTCATCATCACCCTTCAAAAAAAAAACCTTTAAGCCTTAATGTCCTATTTTAGTGCTTTTTAATCGTTTTGCTGAAGAATAATTAAAATGTCTAAATTTGGCGGTCTAAACAAATCTCAAAATAAACTAACCCAATAGTTTCCTAAGCTAAAGTTTCTTAAAATGTTCACATTCTTTTCTTAAACTCTCCACATACCATTTTCCTCACTAGGAGTTAAAAAACTTTACAGAAGTTTATTACTACTTTCAATACCGGGCCAACCTATTTTTTCCCTAACAGGGAAATTCATTAGCTCTTCATTAGAGCTAATGATTGAAGGTGAGAAAACATATTGAGGGTTAGCTTAATCAAAAGATAGCCAGAAATTCCCAAAAGAAATAGAAGCAGAGTTAACTTAAATTTACAAATGACTGTAAGAATCACATTCTATTGCTTGATTTCGTTTACACCATCCAACTTAAAAAAAAAAAAAAAAAAAGCCAGAGATACTGGTGTGTTTTTAAACTTGAATGAAAGTGTTAACCTTTTCCTTATTCGCCATTTCAGAAAGTTTTGATGAATAAAAACATGGTTTAAAGATGGGCAAGACCAAGAAAAAAGAGGAAAGAAAATATAGTCTACGAGTATAACTAGGCAGCCCCAGAAAGAGATGAAAATGAATACAAGCTTCAGTATCTACAAATTTAAATTTAAAATGAGGTAAGTGGATTTATCTCTTACAGGTACTTCTCCGTACCCAACACAGTAAGTAGAAAGGGGAGGATTTTATTAAAAACGGGAGGTGGGTATTAAAAGGATTCAGAATGAAAGGTAAGAAGTCAATTTTTTTTGTTCTCAAACACTTCTACCATCCTTCCAATCAAAATCCCTCAGCCAGGCGCGAGTTTTCTCTTCCCCTTGTTTATGTATTATTTCATGTGAGCAACAACTCTACAATTTCAGTGCCTCTGGAATCCATTAGGCATCCATAAAAATGAAAATAGTGTTGGTGCTCTGCTGAAATAAGCAAAACAGGAAACTTAATTTCTATTTTAATATAACAAACAGCAAATAGCCTTGACTGAAGAAAGATGTTTTCAGTCATCAATTGTCACATATCTTTGAAGAAATTCCCTGGGAGGAAAGAATGGCTTTTCCAAGTACGGTGAGAGCAGTCTTTCGACTTACAAGCTTTCTCTGCTCCTCAAAAAACTCCAGAAGTGCCTGAGATTAAACGGAAACTCCGTAAAACTTGGGGGGTGCTTTAGGGACAAAGCACTCTTCCCGCCTTCAAAATACAGTATTTACCTTCCCACTACTAAGGGACATTACCAAAAACTACTACACACACTACATCTAAGACACCCTCTCCACCAAACCAACTGAAAAAATGCTTCATAACACACACACACACACGCTCCCCCAAGTTTCCAAAAACAGTGGCCCAAGTGTACTTGGGATCAAACACTGTGCGAGAAATGTCCAGGAGACCTACTGCTTATACATTACTCTCACCTTCATGATCACTCAGTTTTGAAATCGCACGTCCGGAACGTATCGCATCCGAGGTACTTTATCCCCTTACCACACTAAGAACGCAAAGACCGGCGGCACATCGGAGCAACTTACTTACCATCGATCTGAATACCCAACCCCAAACCCTGCACCGTCTCCAAGGGGTAGAAGAACTGAGTACAAAGGCACTTGGTGGTTCCTTCTACCTCGGCACCTCTCTCTCTCCCACTGAGTCTCTGTAAATTCCAAAATACACCACGGAAATCTCCGCACAGAGCACTACCAAACCAGTTAGATGGAGAGTCGAGAAGTAATCGGTTTGTCCCTTCCAAGGGGGCCTTGGAAATCCGGACCCTAAAAGCCAAGATGACTTGGGGGTGTGACCTGGGCTGCTCCCTCCCCTTTACTCCCCTCACGGGACTCCCTTGTCGTCGCGGCTACTCACCAGACCAGAGAGCACAGAAAGAGGCAGGAGACCAGGGCCAAGGCCCGCCGGTGCTTCTTCATCTTCTCCTCCTTCTTCCCCCTGCCGGAAGGCGGCACATCCTCCCGGCAGCCGCCACCGCCGAGGCCAAGATGGAGGAGCCGGAGCAGGACCGCGAGGATGGAACCGATAATCCTAAAGGCTGTGGCGCTGGCTGAGAGGCTCCTCAGTGGCTCGCGTCCTGGCAGCCCTCTCCGAGGGCCCCACAGCCGCGCGGAAAGGGGCGCTTCACAGGACTCCGGGGACCGCAGCTGC
>NW_012119487.1:3059891-3071978 GCF_000951035.1 Colobus angolensis palliatus | reverse complement strand
GGCGCCCGCACCCCCACCAGCCTCCGCGCAGGCCACGCCCCCTCCGACGCCGCAGGCGGAGAAGCAGGAGGCAGGAGACCACAAAGCGCAGGAGCAGACGCTGTCGCTGCTCCGCCCGCCCCAGGTCCCGCCCACTTGCGGGCTAGCGTTCAAAAGAGCCCCGTGATCGTTCGCATTCCCCCTTATAGTGGCCCGCCCCTCGTCCCGTGCGCGCTGAGTCCGCGCAAGCGCCCTTGGGAATTGTAGTTTGCCTTCCAGAACCCGTTTTCTTCTTTCCCTGTCCCTCCTAGAATCCATGGTTTTGTTGGTGAAGTCTGTAGTTTCGCCGCTCACCACGAGACTGATCAGCTTTGGAAGTGTTGCACTCTTTTCCTCTTTTGAGCACAGTTCGTGGGATGGCCTAGAATGACTGGGGTGAGGGTTGTGAGGGAAGCTGTGCTAATAAAATTTAAAGACCCTTTCCCTGTATCAATGGACTGCCCCATTGAGCTAGATGTTGATTGGTAGATAGAAAGGGGCGTGCCAAGAATGCTCTCATCTGATTGGTTGTAGCGGAAAACCTTTCGCTTTTTCTTCTCTTCAACAAGAATTTCGCCGTTTGCCGGGTTCCTCTCTTGAAATGTGCTTCGTTGGTTTTCGTTCGGTTGCTTTCGAACTTTGGGTTCTCTGCGATGGAGTCGGAAGGGAGGAGTTGTCCCCATTAGAGGAGCACCCACAGACGCTCCAAGTCCTGAGGTTCACCGAAAGTGGGGAAGGCAGTCGCTTACACTCACCTAAGAGCAAAAGGTGACTACTTCTCAATACTAAGTAATGGGCAGCGTGCCCATTCCAAGTGTTTACGCCGCTGAGGGGGCGGAGGCTGCAATGGTCTGTGCCTTGGAACATGGCATAATGTTTAGCGTGAAAAATGTTTAAAGGAAGTGTTACTTATTGTTCATGTGGCCGTAGGGAAAAAACGCTCAGTAAAATGCCCACCTAACGCCTAATTTTGAGCCGCGGAATTTCCTCATGAACCTTCTAAATTGAATTGTATGTTAATTGTAGTCCCAAAGAACTGAATAATTTCACCCACTCTGTAATTGTTGGATATAAGTCAATTTGATGTTAGAGAAATTATACAAAGTGATAATTTTGGTTTTGGAGTTCACCCTGAACTGCCTTTTCTGGCAGTAATTAGGTAACAGTTCCACTTATCTGCTGATGCTACTCTTAATATATGACAATAAGATCCTTTCATCTCTCACCTATTGCGGGAAGCAAATATTTATATTTACCTCACCCAAAAACAGTATCAAATGATTACTATGCAAGTTTAAAAGAAAGTAGGGGCAACGGAAGGGTAGGGATAAATTGACATTCTTTACCGTGTTGGACACCCTTTTCCTCTTATTCCAGGAACTTTTATTCAGGATAGGAAACAGCTGAGGTATCCCTCAGCTGATCCTCAGTACATCACAGCCAAAGAAGTTATATTAGAATACATGCTTGTCTCAAATCTAGGAAGTTATCAAGCTACGTCTCCTATCCCTCTCATCCCAAACTCACAGACCCATCCGCTTATTTTTCACCAAGTCCCTGCAATGATTTTTTGGAATATGCAAGTACAAAGAATTTTACTTTTTTCTTTTTCTTTCTTTCCTTGACTGCCTGTCTGCCTGCCTGCCTGCCTTCCTTTTTCTCTGGCAGTTGGAGCTTTATTAATACCCCTGTGGTAGGCTTCCCATTCACCTAATTATCATCCAATTATTAGCTTTTACTATTTCAATCTATAAATGTTCTTTTCTCTTTTTGAACTTCATTTCCATGGTTTCATGTTAAGGTTTAATCCTTCAGTACTCTGAGCTTTTTCCATTTTTCTCTTGGGCAATTTTAATTTTCAACTATACTGTTGACTCCCAAACCTATATCCCAACCTCTTTTTAAGTAGTTGCTGGACATATTATTTAGATATTCTATCACTTCCAATTTTACCTGCACAAAATAGAACTCATTTTTCCCATAAATTAGCTTCTTTGCCTGACTTTCTATATTTATGTTGATTCTTTCCTAGTCTAAGACTCCAGATGAAATAAATAGAAATTCCATACAGCTGACCTTTAAAGAATTGGTAGACATTTTTCCACCTGTCTGTTAAATATAATGAGAAAAAGAAGAGAGAAAAATTTCTTATAACTCAATAGATAAGTATGAGAAAGTGAGTAATAGTTATATAAAATAAAACTAGTATAGATAAATGTCACTATACTTAAAAGTATAACATATGCCAAGAATGGCAAGAAAGAATATAGAAAAGTCAAAGCACGTATAATATACAATCTTTAATATATAATATTTAATTATATAATATATATAATCTTTTAAGGCTCAGGCTAATTAACCACCATCAACCACCCATTAACTATAATACAGTAATTCTCAACCTGGGGCAGACTTACCCCCAGGGTGAAATTGGCATTGTGTGAACACATTTTTTGCTTGTCACATTGGAGAAGTACTACTGGCACCTAATGAGTGGAGGCCAGGGATGCTCTTTCACATCCTACAGTGCACAAGAAAGCTCTCCACAACAAAATTATTTGGCCCAAAAAGTCAAAAGTGCCAAGGTTGAGAAACCCTGCTATAACCGAATCACCCAATTCAATAAAATCCATAAAGCACTGACCACACACACAGGATAACTTGTTTGCCCTGCAGACCCTTGGATTATTCAGCAAGTCACTAGGGCCTAAACTGCACAATTAACATGAGTTCTCCCATTCCTAAAAAGTTGACTAAACCAGAAACTCTAGGCAGCTCAAGTCCCTGCCTTGATAAAGATCTGATACTCTGTTTGCTTATGGTGAAAGAGAACAAGCAGACCTTAAAGAAGGAACCAACCCCTTCTGGCTATCTCGTTTGTTCTTTATCTCATATACAAATCATATTTAAGATACCCAAGAGGACTGTTTGTCTAAGTTGGTGGTATTTCATGAGCAAGCTTTTACGTATTTTGATTTAGTTGAAAAATTACCTGCTCCTTTCAATATTACAAAATGCTGAGATCCTATATGTCTCAGAAGGATCTTAGAGACCAGTGACATTTAGATGCTTCCAGAGTAAAAGTCAGTTAAAACGGATGTTTCCTGGAAATCAGTCAAAGAAAGGTTGGGAGATTGAGAACACACAAATAGACAATAAAAGAGACTAAGATGGAAAATGGAAAAATGGTGAATGTGGCAATCAGCACTTAACAATTCAACCACATAAAAAGTATAAACAAAACTTTTAACACTGTTTGTCCCCCCCAATCATCTTCTTTGTGTACATAAATATGTGTGTAGAATAGTGTATACCTTCTTTATTTAGTTACTCCCTACCTGAAAACAGCCTTAACTACTTAGCCAAATCTACCTTAACAGAGCACTGATAATTTGGCCACTTCAGGAGTTAAGAGTAGAAATCAGAAGGAGATAAGACATAGATTACTTCATTAGTACAGCCTGAGAACTCAGTCTCTTGAGGGCTGGAAGATTACAGAGTGCAAGGTTGGCATGCACAGTTCTGTTTTTACTGCAAATAACAAAAGGTAAGATATCCCTTTTTAAAAATTCTACTTTGTGATCCCAAATTCAGTCTTCTATCACTGGGTTAACATATGTGTATTTTGAAGATACATGAATTGAATAGGCTCATAATGGAATCAACTAGAGGAAGGGAATGATTTACATGTGGGTGACAGAGAAGGAGACATCAAAGATGGTCCAATTTCTAAGAACGTGTGTGCCATTACATGAGTAGGAAAGTCAGGAGTTGCAGATTTACAAGTTAAGAAGACTACTATGGTTTTGGAAGCACAGTATTGAGGTTCCGGTGGAAGTATCTAGCAAGAATTTACAAGTACAAGATTCAAAACAGGCAGAGAAAGTAACAACTGAAGCAGCATGTTGGGCATTGTAACTGATGTGTCGTTTAGCACCTCCTGTGCAACGCTCTCAGAAGCAGCTTCCTAAAACATTATCTTCATCATGTCCGTTCTTTGATGCAAAAATATCCTATAGGTCTGACATATTTGTCAAATAAAGTCCTGCCTCCTTGGCCTGGCATTCAAAACTTTCCATAATCAAACCCAGTTGATGTAGTTCAAGCTTTATTTCCCACTATTTTCTTTCATAACTCAACCTTCTGACCAGACCACACTGTTTGTTATGACCTGAAACACTGGTGCCTGCCCTTATTACACTGTTTTTATTTAATAGTCATTTGTCTCCCCAAGCAGTGAATAAATTCCTTGTTGCAGAGAGGTCATGTGTTTTATTGATATATATCACACAGTGACGTTTTTTATTACAGAGGCCCAAGAAATAATTTTTTACTTTTCACTTAACTATTTGTTTGTCTAATCACCTTGAATTACAATTTGCCATATGATTTAAACTCCTAGGAGTAGCAAGCCCTTAGGATGAGAACATTTTATGCAATTGACTAGTCTAGAGCACCAAGTCAACTACTTCTTTCTCAATAAATTACCAAATTAGCTTTTCAGCATAATATTATTTGACTTATGTCTGAATAGATTTTCCTAGGTTCTAGTTACCCTAAGTAACCTGGAGAAATAAAGTGTTCAATAAATATTTATTGAGCCTTTTTTGTATTAAAGATGCTGAGACAGATATTTGCTCCAGGAAAGCTTTAGTGTTCTAGCAGGGAGTCTTGATCTTCTGAACGGCACTCTTTTGGTAGTCTGGTGAAGCCCTTGAAACCCTTCTCAGAATGTTTATAGAGGTATAAAACAAAACACATAGATTACAAAGGAAACCAACTGTAGGGAAATACAGTTATTAAAATATTGCAAAGCAAATTTGTGATCTAATAAGGGGTGCTTTTTCATTAATGCATAAATAACAAGGTCTAACAGCAGGTCTCCTAATGTCAATAATTCCAAAATGGTGATGAGTATAAGAGATATTCCAAGATACCTACAATATGCATAATGTGATATGAAAATATCTGTGATTAATGTTGGTGACAAAGTTGTAGATACAGCCAGTACTACCACAGTTTGTTACCTACATTCACAATAAAATCAAATTCTAAATTTCAGTAGAGGTTAGGAGAATAGAGATATAATTATTATTCCATCTATGGACCTGTGAATTATATACATGGATCCCAACTAAGAAGTCCTGCAAAAGAGCAATGTTTTTTAAACTGTGGGGTTACAATTCATTAGAGAGTCAAGAAATAAATCTTGAGGGAATCCAGCAGCACTTTTTAAAAAATAAAATGCAATAATTTAGAAAATATCAGAGTGTGTCTCAGCAAGAGGAAATATTTTGTGGGGCACTCTTATTTCAGTAATATATGTGATGTGTGTATACGTGTGTGTGTGTACAGTTATATACATATATACATATTAGGTTGCAATATAAAATATATGTCTGTGGTTTTTTGTTTGTTTTTTGTTTTGTTTGTTTTTTTGTTTTGTTTTGTTTTGAGACAGATTCTTGCTCTGTCACGCAGGCTGGATGGAGTGCAGCGGCACGATCTCAGCTCACTGCAACCTCTGCCTCTCAGGTTCAAGCGATTCTCCTGCCTCAGCCTCCAGAGTAGCTGGGATTACAGGTGCACATCACCACACCTGGCTAATTTTTGTATTTTTAGTAGAGATGGGATTTCGCCATGTTGGCCAGGCTGGTCTTAAACTCCTGACCTCAAGTGATCTGCTAGCCTCCACCTCCCAAAGTGCTGGGATTGCAGGAGTGAGCCACCGAGCCCTGCCAAATATATGTCTTAAAGTGAGTTGCAGTCAAAATAATGTGAAAACCACTGCACTAGGGGAAATGAAATACATAAGATGTATGGAATAAATGCCTCAAATAATGTGAATTGCGAGTGTCACAAGATTTTAGAGGAAAAGGAAATTATTATTTTTGTAAGGAAATTATCAAAGACTTAAAAGAGGCAGATTTGATGTGGTTCTTTAAAAATGAGTATGATATTCACAGAGATATGAAGAGAAGGTATTTCAGGTAGAGGGAAAAGTAAGCACTAGAATCCAATTTAAAACTATTTTAAAACCCTTATATGCCTTCTAATTTTAATTTACTTGACACTTATTTGGTATTCTGTGTTTGAAATAGTGAAGGTGAGCTCTAATCAAATAAAATAGACAGGTATTTTTTAAACACATAAAATACTTCACTATAGGTACCGTAGGGATTTTTTTTTAACAAGGATTAGAGATATTATTTTCTATGAAACAAGGTATTCAAGAACATTAAAATAACAAAATGTGGTACAAATACAAAGTGATCAAAGTTCAAGATAATTAAATTGGGGTAAAGATAATATATTCATTGCACACAGGCAATTACTTTTACTCACAAAACCCTATAAAACAACATAAAAGAGTCTGTTTGTTTGTTTATTAATACCTAGGCTGCAAGGATGGGAGATCAGGTGAGAGGGTCACAAGAGAAAAACCTTGAAGCTGGAAAGCAGATAAGTAAGAAACACTTCCTAACGTGATGATATGCTGATCTGACAAGCCTAGTTTACCACCTTTAATAATCCTGACATAATTTATAATAGTACCAACTTTTACTTTTGTAGGAGTGGAAAAGAAGTGATATTTTTACCCATTATAAGAGTCACAGCTGACACTCCTATAACAAAAGACTGGTTAACAAAGGAGAAGCATAACACATTTACTTAATCAAAAAGTTTTACTTGACACAGGAAACTTCAGAAATGAACACACAAAGACCTAGGTAAAACTGTCCATTTTTATGATTAGATTAAATGAAGAATGGACAGCCATATAGAAATGTAACTGTACAAAAAGGGTATGACAATGATAATAGATATTGTCTAATGGTATGATCATGTCTAATGATAATAGACTGAGAGGGGAAACCCCAACAAGGACTGTCTGTTCAGATTCTTGTTGGCCTCTCTGTGTAGCATTTCTTCCTTCTGGGTATTGGGCATGACCTCTTTTGGAATGATAATCTTATAATCTACAATCAGACATGGTAGACCTACAATCTACTATTAGACTTGGCAGGTCAGATAACTTCTTTATGGCCAGCTGCTACACAAAAAAGCAGAAGATTAGAGTAGTATTTCTGGGTTTTATGACTAGCTTTGGGGAAGAGAAGCTCTAGTTTTCATGGCCTGCCTCAGGGAAGGAGAAGCAAGAGACAGGAGAGCACAGAGAGACTTTGCTTCTGAGTCCTTCCAATCTCCTTTGGTTCAAAGTACTCAGCATGCCATGGCTTCATACTTTAGGGTATCATTTCCTGAGCCCCAGTACTTTCAAGTGTGTTTTGGTTTGAACAATAAATACTGTGGTCAACCTCAACACAACAGACATGAGAAAATTGAACCTTAATTTAGCAATGAGAAATGGCAAAATTGATTCAATGTGTCATACAGAATCCCCAAAAAGCTCATTCAGGAAATAGCAGCACCAAGTCCAGCTGGCAGTGAGATTAAAGGTATATGTGTTTGGGGCCCGGCACAGTGGCTCACATGTGTAATCCTAGCACTTTGGGAGGCCGAGCTGGGTGGATCACTTGAGGTCAAGAGTTCGAGACCAGCTGGCCAACATGGTGAAACCCCATCTCTACTAAAAATACAAAAAATAGCCAGGTGTGGTGGCGCACACCTGTAGACCCAGCTACTCGGGGGCTGAGGCATGACAATCGCTGGAGCCCAGGAGGCAGAGGTCACAATGAGCTGAGATCACACCACTGCACTCCAGCCTGAGCAACAGAGCAAGACCCTGTCTCAATAATAATAATAATATAATAAATAATAAATGAAAGTATGTGTTTTGGTGCTTATGGTGGTAGGAGGTGATTGCAAATTAAGAACTATCAGATACCCTCCCCAACTCTACATAGCTAAATGATTGTCCCTACCCCAGCCCCAGCAAAAGACTATAGATTTATTATTGGGGAGAAAAAGATAAAGTCTGGACTTGGGAATGCCAAGCATAGTTTACAGCAGTGGTACCACGCAGAAAAGTAAGTGCATTTTTGCGACAACTAGAGATTTGAATAAGAACTGGGCATTAAGTGATAAAAATTATTGTTATTTTTTATTAGATATGACAATACTACATGTGGTTATATAGGAAATGTTCTTATTTTTGAGGAGATATATGCTGAAATATTTAAGAGTGAAGTTCATGATGATACTCTAGCTTCAAAGGTTTAGAGAGAAAGAGAACAGATATGGCAAACTCTTAACGATTATTGAATACAGATGGAGGATACAGGGGTAGTTGTGCTATTCTTTCAACTCTTCTGTATGTTTGAAGTTTTTATAATAGCAATTTTGTGGGAAGAAATGAATGAGGACACATTTGAAGCTGAGACCTCTGGTATCTTTCTGCATCAGCAGCCAGTGTCTCTCTCTCTAGGGAGAGGATTGGAAGAATCCTGAAATCTGATCATTCCAAGAGGACATAAATAAAAGATGACTGATATCTGACTTTTCCCAACCAGTTCACCCTACAGGGAAGATCATAATCAAGCCCTAACCATGTACTCAGAGTATCCAGTCAGCATTTTAGTGCTCCGCTCTTAAAAAGGAACATGTAACTAATGATTACTGGGCATGAGAAAATGCTCTTACATGACAGATGGAGATGAATGTTCATAAACAGGAAAACAAAACAAAACAAAAAACAATATGGAGAATAATAAAAACTATCCAATGAGAGAGAAACTTCAAAAAAAAAATTCTAACATTGCCAGATACTGCCACCCTACAATAGGAGCAGGGTACTATCAGAAACGGATCTGGGCGCCTGCGCGGGCCCCGGCTCGCTATCCGTCCTGCGGGACGCGGGTGGCGATGGGAAATCCAGTTATCAAAATTGACTCGAGAAGAGAGAACCTAACAGAACAATAACAATGGAAGAAATTGGGAACATTATCACAAAGCTGTCATCCTGCCAAACTCCAGGCTCAGGTGATGTCACAGGTTAAAAAAAGTCCTTCATGAAAAAGAAAGATCTTAAGCAACATGATGGATTCAGAAGCTCATGAAAAGAGGCCACCAATACTAACATCTTCAAAACAAGATATATCACCTCATATTACAAATGTTGGTGAGATGAAGCATTACTTGTGTGGCTGCTGTGCAGCCTTCAACAATGTTGCAATCACATTTCCCATTCAGAAGGTCCTCTTTCGACAACAGCTGTATGGCATCAAAACACGGGATGCAATACTTCAGTTGAGAAGGGATGGATTTCGAAATTTGTATCGTGGAATCCTTCCCCCATTGATGCAGAAGACAACTACACTTGCACTTATGTTTGGTCTCTATGAAGATTTATCCTGCCTTCTCCACAAGCATGTCAGTGCTCCAGAGTTTGCAACCTGTGGCGTGGCGGCAGTGCTTGCAGGGACAACAGAAGCAATTTTCACTCCACTGGAAAGAGTTCAGACATTGCTTCAAGACCACAAGCATCATGACAAATTTACCAACACTTATCAGGCTTTCAAGGCACTGAAATGTCATGGAATTAGAGAGTATTATCGGGGCTTGGTGCCCATTCTTTTCCGGAATGGACTCAGCAATGTCTTGTTTTTTGGCCTTCGAGGTCCCATTAAGGAGCATCTGCCTACCGCGACGACTCACAGTGCTCATTTGGTCAATGATTTTATCTGTGGAGGTCTGTTGGGTGCCATGTTGGGATTCTTGTTTTTTCCAATTAATGTTGTAAAAACTCGCATACAGTCTCAGATTGGTGGGGAATTTCAGTCTTTCCCCAAGGTTTTCCAAAAAATCTGGCTGGAACGGGACAGAAAACTGATAAATCTTTTCAGAGGTGCCCATCTGAATTACCATCGGTCCCTTATTTCTTGGGGCATAATCAATGCAACTTATGAGTTCTTGTTAAAGGTTATATGAAAAATACCATCAGTTAAGTGCCATTTATCAACTGAATAGACCTTCTAAGAAGAATGCAGTTTGACCTCTTTCTTAACTGGCCGAATACAAGTTAGTGTCATGACACAGTTGAGTTATGGGCAAAGCTGTTTTCCTTCAGCATCAACAAAACAGAATAAAAGGTTCTAGTAGGAAAATACAAGGTTTTTTGTTTTGTTTTGTTTTGTTTTCTGTTTTGTTTTGTTTTTTATCATTACCTAAGAGCTTTAGGCTAATTGCCTGGAAAATAGCTGTCCATCTGATGGCCTTTGACAGGGAACCTAATCCCCAAGATAGGATTCTTTTTCTGAAACCGGTCTTGAAGTCTCCTGCATTGAAACGTAAGTGGCTGTGACTGGCCAGAGAGAAGGTCCTCAGGGGCCAGGGGCTCCTCAGGCTTCCTTTGTTACTCCATTGCTTGTTTCTCTGCCCTCAGGAGCAGCTGCAGAGGACCTTCTTCGTTAGGCTCAAGCATATGACAAAGGGGCAGAACAGAGAAGACAAACAGCTTATTAGGTATAGGCTTTTCATGATAAATTGCTTGTATTATTTTTGAAACTAAGCACCTATTGGATAGTCATTATACTGTCTCTGTTTAGATATGGTAGATCAGGGAGCTATGAAAGTTCCCGTTTTTCTTTCTAGGTTTGAAAGTTTTCTGTTTGATTCTGACTGTGACCTTCAACCCTTCCAAAATGTCCTTATAATTTCACTTATTTCATTGCCAAAAGATGAAGGGACTTAAATTTTGTTACAGGTGTTCCATCTTGTTAACAAGTTTTCATTTTGTGTATAGATCAAATTCTGTTTAGCTTGGTTCCTTTCAGTTATTGGTGCCATCTCAGCAAAGGTCTGTGGTTATTTTTCGCCTTGAGTAGGAGTTGGTCATATTCAAACATCCTGTTCTCTTAAAACTCTCCTTTTAAAAAATAAACACTTCCATAACATTTTGTTTTGGAAGTCTATTAATGGAATCCCACTTATTTTCCCCTAGTTTCTAAATGTTACAGAGGGGAAAAGACTCAGGATAGTTTTAACCCCCCCAGTGTTCGCTGTCTTTTATTTACTCTTGGAAATGGAGACTGCATTAGGGTTTTGACATTTTGGGAACCCCGTTTTACCATTGTGTCAGTAAAACAATAAGATAATTTGAGAGCATACAATCTAAATAAAGACATTTGAAGGGTTAGTTTGAATTCTAAAAGTAGGTAATAGCCAAATAGCATTCTCATCCCTTAACAGATGAAAACTTTGTCAAAGGAATTAGAAAATGTGAAAATACTTTTTCCAGATGAAACTCATATGCCACTTCCAATTGACAAATAAAATATAAGAGACAGACTGAAAAAGTGGATTATGAATCTTAAAACCCTTTCTGTAAATATAATGTAGCTAAAGATTGATTTCCAGCATCTGACATGATGGTAGGTTTCTTGTTAACCAGTTTTTCTTCTTTCTGGGTAATTACATGTGAATATATGCACATACTGACCAAAATAAAATCAGGGCCGCAACTTGGTAGTTTACTGAAAGTTCCTGGGCAAATAGTCCATAAAAGCTGTTTACCTCTACATGCACTATGGCTGGTTAAATACAGTGAACATCCTTCTTCCAGCTGTAAAGGATGAAGTGTATTAAGCATTGGCCAGGCAGTAATAAAGCTAAATAGCCCTACAGCAGCTCTGTCTGACAATGTTGTGCTGGATATTGCAGTTTGCTTTCAAGGTGCGGATGTAAGGATTAAAAAATAATAATAATTTGGCACCAAATAAATATGAGTAGCGTCCTTTGGCCTATTAAATAGAGTCAGGATTTGAAGGGAATTGAGTTTGAGAAATGAATAAATAAAGGCACCTTGGTGCCTGACCCCCTCATTCACGTGTGTGACTCTGTCAGTAGGTGTGTCCAGCTCCTCAGCCCAGGGCAGGTGGGTTAGCCTGGGAATAGACACCACTGGGCCTTTGGTTTTGTTGGGCTTCCTTTTGACTTTACACTCCATACAGGTGGTAGAAATCTGAGTTCTAAAGCACTTTTGTGAAATATAAGCTAAGTGAGAATTCTAAGGAACATGCTTTGGTTTCTGCTGTCTCAAATAAGTGGCGTTTAAAAACAATTATTAATAAATATTTTTAATGGTTTTGACTCAGTATTTTTTTTTTT